>NC_134835.1:87082257-87383422 GCF_004210375.1 Tachypleus tridentatus
ATTAAAGATGTGTACATTTATCCCAATGATTTTGGAGATAATAATGTATGTAACTGAATGCAGTGTAGTATATGTTAATAAGGAACTATTACATTGTGTATTTTATTCCCATAGTCTAACATGTCAATAGTTTTCTTTATCTGATTCATGGGTAAATACAGAAAGTAAACACGTTAGCATTTAAATATTAGTTACTAAAATTATTTTATTTTATTTAACTTGTATACAATATAATCCAGAACTTTAGATTTTATAACAAGAGTTTCTTGACGTAAAACCATATTTAATGTTATAGAAAAACTTAGTCAATAATTACTTGAATATTTCACTTATTAGAATGAAAATTTTAACATTTTTTGGAACATCATAGACCATTATGGTCGTGTTTAAAGACACCCTTCAAGCTACAGAAGTAATGAAAAATTGATACTGAATGTCATAATAAAAGGCTGAATTATTAAAATATTTTCTTGGTGTTTTTGCATACCACAATATAGTTTTGTGGTTTCAATATATACCAGTAATTTATGCCACACTAGATTTATATTAATACAGTTTTAGTTTCACTTATTAAAATTCACTTTCATGCAGGACTCATTGTCTTTAGTCTTCCTTATTTTTTAAAGTATACTGGCAATTTTTGTATTTAATTTTATGAATATTAATTACTATATTAAATCTTCTGAAATAAAAGTAAACACAGGTAGACCTTATGTGGGATTTAGGTATTTGATTTTTTAAATTTCAACGCCCATATATTATTGCAATCTTTATGATACAGTTTTATTCATTTTTCTCCTATACTTCCAAGGTTTTACTGATGTGAATGTATAGTTATTTTGCTTTATAATTTTACTTTGTTACTTATAAATTTTATTTCGGATAAGTCTCCGATTTAATATGTTATGTACGTGAACATATTACTATTTTAAATAACCGGAAATGTGAGTTTGAGTTAATTAAATGTCAATATGTATGAAATTTATAATACTTGCCGACAAGATTGATTCACACGATTCTTTTCTTAACACAAATGTATTTTAATATACAAACAGTAATATAATTTATAATGATAGTTATCACCACTACTTATTACAAGTAATAATCTATATACAAACATTATACAAACTATACTGAGTCATATATCTGATCTGGAACTGAATATTTTATAGAAGGTTCACTGAGAGTGAATTAATTCTATGTTGGTGCAGAGGTACACTTCACTTAATAGGAAACCAGTTAGCTTCACACATGAGTTTTTCACCAACTGAAATACCTGATGTCTGTATACAAATACTAACGTCCAAAGTTAATTCGTGGAAATTGAACAGTTTATAATGTTTAAAATCCATAAACGTTCCTGATTCAATACCTGTAGTTTTTTTTATTAATAAGCGTTTATCACAATTATAGCTTCCGAGGTTTTCTATGAGTACTACAGTCACTATACTATAGTGTCTCTCTGAGTGTTGCGTTGGCTACCTTTTATACTCATTACACGAGATTCTCTAAAATTCAGCTGGCTATCACTAGTATTTTACATATATTGTACATTGTCGATTCTTATGCATTTAGAATAAGTGGTACTTCTGCAATACATCTTTAATAATACAAGTTGCATGCATTTCTAAATATATATTGAATTGAACAAACCTAGATATTAAAATAAACGTGTAACAGTAAATCCGTTACACTCCTTTTCATTATTATAGATTTAGCAGATATGTAAAATATATTCTGGTATGTTTTATTTGATATTGCACAATATATGTAAGTAAAGTGAAACTACTTGATGTTAGGACAGCCTAAAGAGTTGATGTAAAATTGATATAAGTTGGAATTCTAGTTCTTATTCCAGCATAGCACCAAACATGCTCGCCATTTCAGCCGTGTGGGCATTATAATGTGACGGTCAATCCCACTATTCGTTGGTAAATGAGTTGGCAGTGCGTGGTGATGACTAGCTGCCTTCCCTGTAGTTTTACACTGCTAAATTAGGGACGGCTAGTGCAGATAGCCCTCGTGTAGCTATATGTGAAATTCAAGACAAACCAAACCATTTCAGCAAGGATGTTTTTATTTTAACACAAGAAAAACAATTTTGATATACTTTTGTCACCAACTTCTCCAATTCGGCCTAAAAGTTATGGATGCAAGCTTATTGGAGTGATTGAACAATTTCGTTTTGGGGGACCCTAATTCTCCTACTTTCCGATATCTGACACTCATGTGATTTAACTTATGAAACATTGAGGGCTAACTTAAGATATCTGCCACAATTATCCATATTATTAATATTCTTTCCAACCTTGCGTCTGGTCCTTTGTTAACGGGCTCATACCAGAAGAAGCAAGATTCTATTTACCCTTAAATGTTGGATGAGTTAATATAAACTAGTTCATACAAGATTCTGATCATTATATCCTGCTTTCTAGAGTGTTCCTTATTTCAAGCAGAACCATTACTGAAAACGTAATATTATTCTTGGTTTTGTTAATGATTCCTGTGATTAGATTAACAAATAACATTATCAAGAAATGCTATTTGTTGCTTAAGTTTTAAAGACGTTCGTGTATTTTGAATCTTTCTGGAATCCTAGGTTGATGTTATTTTTCGTTGATAAGTAGATGTATATAAACTAATGCTAATCTGGCTATCCGTGTGTTTCTAACATTGCATTTTCATATTCGACCTAAATAACACCACCCTCCAAAGCCTAATGATTAGCGTGCCAGATTGTGGATTTGAGGTTCCGTGCCGTGTTATCGAAAATCAAACAATAATATAATTTTAAAAATCGCACTACGCATTTTAGGTCTACGAGTGCGCTATAAGACAAACGTTGAAATCCCACTGTTTTGTCTGACAAGAGTAACCTGGAAATTAGCGGCGAATGGTGTTAACAATCTGCTTCTCTTTTAGCCCCTCACTTCAAGGTTAAATGCGTCTTGTACATTTAGCTCTTGTGTAGCTTTTCGTGAAATTAAGAAACAACCATCGCTCCTGAATTCAAAGAACAAGAGCAGATCAACTTGTGTAAAAAAGTTATCAATCAAAAACAAAACTTAAACATTCTATCTTTCTACGGGATATTTCAGTCAGTTGTGTATAAAAAATAAATATTTTGGTAAAGAATATTTGTGCAAAATACTGTACCGTGGCCTTAACCCAAGCTATATTTATAAGTCATGCTGCTGCAGGATAAAGTTAACAGTTACTGATTGATTGATTGAGGTTAACACACTGAAGATACCAAAACAAAATTTTTAGGAACATTTAGGATTTTGCTAGAGTGTACAATTTATTGATTCCTTGCCGATACTTAACCTGTTGGCTCCCACACGACCTATCGGTTAGTCGTGCTCTATTTTCTTTTTAAAAGGTCACTATTGGCTGGGATGCAACGGTTACATATACAAATGAGAGTGGAATATTAGGACAACATTTCTTTTCTAAGTCCACCTATTTTTTCTTAATTGTTTTGTTTGTTTTGTTAACTGATAGTTGTATATAATATATGAAAATAGAAGCAAACAACTTTATTTAGAAATAAATGGATACAAAAAATGAATTTCGCAAAAAGGTTATTTTCATATAGTAAATGTAAAAAACATAAGAATATTTAAACCGAAATTCTGTGTAAATTTTCTAACATAGATATTAGAAAACAAACCAGTTCACCTTAAAAATAAGAATAATGAACAGTAAGAAAGCAGTACAGAGTGGCAGGTATTATTATATGTATAACTTTAAGTTATATGACCTAATGTCTTTTATTGAAACAAGTAATGCAGAGAGCAGGGCCACCTTCCTACTCATTACAGTATGTGCGAACTTTTTGGTCTTTCTCTCCGTTTCGGCCCACCATGGCCAGGTGGTTAAGACACTCAACTTGTAATCTGAGGGTCGCGGGTTCGAATTGCCCTCATTCCAAACATGCTCACCATTTCAGCCGTGCGGACGTTATAATGTAACGGTCAATTCCACTATTCGTTGGTAAAAGAGCAGCCCGAGAGTTGGCGGTGGGTCGTGATGACTAGCTGCCTTCCCTCTAGTCTTACACTGCTAAATTAGGGATGGCTAGCGCAGAGAGCCCTCGTGTAGCTTTGCGCGAAAATTCAAAACAAACAAATCTGTCCGTTTCTTTTGCTGTCTTCTTTATTTCACTGTAGTAACCAATGCATCTTTTACGAATTATTCTGTTAGAACTCTCTTTCAGTGTAAGTTTTCATAATGTGCCGTGTGTTGGCTCTTCCTGTTGTTGTCCTTGGTATTACTGCTGCTTGAGCATTTACTTAACACAATGATTGATTCCCGAAACTCGTGCATTTGTATTTTGTGTGTGTGTGCTTTATTGAATAATAAAGAATAAGGAAAATAATGTAGATAGGGTAGTTTTGACATCTTCATGTGTTCCACGCTATTTTCCATTAAGATAGTTCTGTAGGCTTTAGAATAAATAATAATCAAATGGGGCAAGGTCTGGAGAATAAGGAGGATGTGAAAGTTTTTCCCAGTCTAGCTGCTCTTCAATCTTTATGCTTTATGGAACCGGGCATTATCCTGGTGTAATACAAAACCATTACGATTAATTAAAGCAAGCCTCTTTTCTTCTGAGTGCAACATTCAAGCGCTCTAACTGTTGCCAATAGAAATCTGATTTAATCGTTACATTGAGTGGCAGAAACTCAAAGTGGATTACACTAACAATATCCCACCAAACGCTTAAAAAAACTTTCTTAGGGTGGAGGTCCATTTTGGGATGTGCTTTAGCCAGTTTACCTGCACTGAGTCATTGTCTGTGGTACTTAATATTTTTATAAAATATCCATTTTCCATCTCCAGCCACTAACCTGTCCAAAAGAAGTTGTTACGTTCACAAGAATGCAAATGTCCACTCTTGCTTTAAGATTGGTTTCTGTCAAATCGTGGGAGACCCATTTTCGAAGTTTTGACACCTTTCCAAGCTGTTATAGATGACGGTGAACTGTTGAATGACTTGAATTAAACTTCTATACTAGTTCTTCAACTGTTACAGCACAATCATCATCAAGTGCAGCCAGCAGCAAGTCATCATTAAACTCAACAGGACAACCTAAACGTGGTGCATCATTTAAGCTATAGTCACCTGATCTGAACTTCAGAAACAATCTTCGACATTTTCTTTCATTGAGATACTCCGCATTATAAACACCTTGAATGTTTCGTGTAGTTTTTGCTGCACTATTGCCTTTTTTAAACTCATAAAGCATTATATGCGTAATGTGCTCCTCAGACACATTCATCTTCATAAGGATTTATATAATTAATGATCTGAGAAAGCAGAGTTGGGTTAGTTTCTTTTATTTGTCTGAACACATTTATACACGTCCTATTACATATTTTAGTCATTAAAGCCTTCTACAAAGACAGAAACGATGATGCACTTTCTGTATTAAATTTTCGGACATTAATTATGGAATGACCTGATAAATGTGTGATATCACATTTAGGAAGACTGATAACAATAACGTGCAAAGTGCACTTTTTAAGCATCGCGACGAAAGACATTTTTTTACGGTAGAAGTGTTATAGGAGACGATGGGTATACAGACGTGTCTTTTAGTAGTTGTAGACATTTTTGTGATTGGGATAAAGACACTTATAGCATAAGAGTAGAAAGTAAGAGGCTCGTGTATGTCGAACCCCGAATTTTAGTTTGTAAGTCTGTACTTTACTGCTGACTCACCAGTGGTGAATTAATTATCTTGCTTATAAATAAAACGGCCTGGTATGTTTTTGTGGTTAGGACACTCAAGTCACAATCTGCTTATCACTGGATCGAAAACCCTAGTCCCCCAACCTCACCCAGCGGAATGTCTATGGACTTACAACGCTAAAATCCAGGTTTTAATACCCGTGGTGGGCAGAGCACAGATAGCTGATTGTGATGCTTCATGCTTAACTTCAATCAATCAGTCGTCGAGTGCCGTCACTGAACATTCTTACTGTTTCAAGAGTGAGGTCGTTATAATGTTCAGTCAGTTATTTTCTTTCTTGTTGGTAAAGAGTAGCCTACATGTTGACGGTAAGCAATATTGACTAGTTGCACACCCTGCAGTCGTTTACTTCAAATTTAAGAAAGGGAAGCGGAAATTGTCCTTTATAATTTTGTGCGAAAGTAAATAAACAAAAGCTTTAAGCATTTTAGCTCCTGATGGATCGGCTGAAGCTAAGCAGCTTCTAACGCTGAAAATTGGAATTTAAAACCTGCAGTAAACATGTTGAGCAGCTTTACACTTAAAAGTCAAGTATTTTAAAATGTGTATGAGTTCTCTCCATTCATCGCAAGATTATCAACGCTTAGATAGTTAAAGCAAGAACTCTGTAATAACACCTAAATGTAAAAGAAACATTTTGATGAGAAGTTGAACAATGTTTTTTTATACGATCGGAGAAATTGTTATAGCTATGCGAATATATGAACTTCATTATCTAATTATACATAACATCTCTGTAATTATTAACTAATTTACAACGTAATCAGTAATAAATAAAAAGCCCAGCATGATCAAGTGGTTAGGGCATTTCATTCGTAGTCTGAGGGTTGCAGGTTCAAATTCCCATCCTATTAAAGATGCTCGTCCTTTCAGCCATGGTGGACATTATAATGTTACAACCAATCCCGCTATTCATTTGTTAAAGAGATGCCCAACAGTTGGCGGGGTCACTAAATTTGCGCAAAATTCAAACCAATAAATAAGAACGAATATATTTAATTAACTCATTTAAAATGTAATGTGTAAGTATGGGTATATGCAACAATTACCAATTTTTTAGATGAAAAAATAATTTTATTCATTAATCTATTATTAAAGTATAATTCTTTGGAAAAAACAAGGAAGTAAAAAAATTATTATAATAATAAATATGGAGTAACACTTTCAAAATTATTTGATTTCACTGCAACCCTAAATTCCTTTTATACTTTTACAGTTTCTGTTTCTAGTGAATCGTATGATTTCAACTATTGTTTGATAGAACTTTAACTTCGTTTGAGATAATTCATTTGTTATTATATGAAAAAAGCAGCACAAAAAAGACTTATTATCCATTTTATTGTGGCTTTCATCTACATTCTTAGCTTCAATAAACGTTTTGTACGACTTACAAAAATATCTAGCGACAAAATATAAAGAAACACATTCCTTTTGTATTATTTGTGCCAATAATCTTCATTCATTTATTATAATTTTGTACATTGTCTTTTTACCTCCTTGAAGATAAATATAATAATTTGTTATTTACTGCACAGCAATTATATACACTTTATAAAAAGAAGAAAAAAAGATATTTACGTATAATAAAAGGCATATGTACAACTTAATCAAAATGAAATGATGTAATCAGACTAAATTTGTCCAAAATATAAAATTACGTGGGAATTTTAATATTGCCAACATCGACAAATATTTTTAAAAATCCTTTTAATTAAAGCATCTATTATTAAGTAACAAACTTTGATAAAACTATCTGACTGTCATGTCTATGGCCCCAAGTGGCACAGCGACAAGTCTACAAATGTGTGACGCTAAAAAACTGGTTTCGATACCCATGATGGACACAGCAAAGTTAGCCCATTCCGTAGCTTTGTGTTTAATTACAAATAAACAAACAGTCATGTGAAATATTTCTTATCGTTTGGCATCTTTGAGCACAAGTAAACGGTGATTATTATTATTTTTTTTTTTACAACACAGCGCAACCTACACAATTGTGTTAAAAACAAATATAAATCATTCGGCGGGAAGACCAGCACCAGTTATTCACCGAACTCCCACAATTTTATTCTTTTCCGTTATTTTTAATTAAAATTTTCCTAAATGACAGTAGATTTTAAAAATAATACTAATGAATATTAGGTTCTATGATAACCTATAATGTAAGATGCAGGACGCAAGAACAAGTTAATTTTAACAGGTTAATACAAAACAAAACGCGTATTCTTACTTGTGATTTTTTATGACTTACATCACTGCAAAAACAGTTAGATTCTATTTACATTCCTCGTTACCAAAACTAAAGATAATTAGGTTACACTTTTCAACTAAGTTTCCATGTTTATTATTTCAAAAATATTACTACTGGTCAATAAATAAGTTGAGTGCAGAATTTAAAAGCATGCTATCTTCGCGTACTAATATTCTTTTATCATTTATGTCCTGGAAAAGCGTTTAATAATGAAAAATAAATCAACTGTGAAAAACATGTTGATTAACGTGAGCACAAGTTTCGATTACTAGTAAAGAGCGCTTTACTTATCTTCCTTTACGATCACAAACAAATGTGCTACATCTACCGATGAACAACGATTATCACATTACTTATTCCACCAAAAATTCGTGAACACTGCCCGGAATAACCTTTTTGACCGTTCAAATAATAACGGTTGTGCAAATTTCAGTAAAAATTATTCCTTTTGTAAAAATTTAAATAGAAAGGAAAATATTTATACGTTTAATGTTGTGCAGTTTGTTTTCTAATTTGATTTAAGAATTTACTGTTTCGAGAGCAGCTGATACATAAACCACACTGCGGTGGTTACATCATTGTATTATGAGTGGTATATCAATTAAACTGGGTGGCAATTATAACTTTTCGAGAGGTCCCGTGGTGGGACAGAGGTAAGTCTATAGACGTACATTACTAAAATTTGGGATTCTATTCCTCACGCTGAATGCAGCAGATAGCCCAACATGGCTTTGCAATAAAAAATACTACAAATCATTACAAGAGCTACATCAATTTAACTGGGTGTTAGTTGCACTTTTTTTGTTACGAATGCTACATTCGTGACAATAAGTGGTAGTTACGACTAAGGATTAATTTGTATCTTAATTTTTATCCATAAACTCTGTATAAATCTTTCCAAACTGTTGTCAGTCTAAAATTTTTTCTTAATTTTGGTATGTCTGTAATATTTAAGAATAGTGTGCAATCATAAAAAAATGTCACAATAAATATAAATCAGTTGATGAAAAATAAATAATGTTACAACTAAGCATAAAATGTGTGTAAAAAGTTCTTGTGTTAATTTTTTAAAGTGAATATTTCAGCAATGTTTTAATTTAATAACAGATACTAAAGTTTGTTACTATAAAACTGATTACAAAATAAAACTGTTGTTAAAAATGCCTTAATTTGCTTTGTAAACTATGTAAACATTGGCTAAAATCCCATTTTACAAACTTGTTTACTTTTCATTTCTTATTTTTAAGCCTCGAGATATTAAACATTATTACACATGTACAGATAAAACAATGTGGTCTAATATTTTGAGAATTGTACTTTTATAATAATCATTATAAAATAAAGTTACTTCATAAATATGTATTTGGTGCAGAGAAGAACTTCTTTTGATTCCAGCCAAAAGCATTATGTTCCACACCATGTAAAGCAATAACATCACTTGAAGGAGAAGATGAACACTGTGTATCTAAGAAGTTTATCTGGGATGGATTTGGTGGTATTGGTAACATGCTGGCATCATGAGCTCTGGATGTGTTAGTAATAAAGCTACAAAACTTGCACATTCCAAATAATCTTGAAATGATTCGATCCAAAGGATCCAGGGAATGTAACCACTCTGGAAGCCATTTCCAATCCTGCAAGACTAATGGTAGAATACTTGGGCGTTTTTTCTGGACAATGTTGATTGCAATTACAAGGAAGAACAGCAACAGTATGGGAAGTCCTACAGCAAGTAAAACATTTGCACCAGCTATTGAAAGACCAAATACAATAACAGGAATTAACAAAAACATCATGAGTAGATACAGGATTGAAAACCATCGGTACTTAGCAGTGATGTTACCCAACTGCTTTGCCAGGATAATGGGAAAACGCATAAAAGGGAGAGGATAAAAAAGAAGGATTCCACTGATATTAAAGAACAAATGACAAAATGCCAGTTGGAGTGCATTTTTTATCTGTGCTTTGTCTGCTGCCAAAGCTGCAAGAATTCCTGTTGCAGTTGTACCAATGTTGGACCCTAAGGTTAGAGGATATATCCTTTCCAGGGATATGACTCCAATACCTGCTAGAGGGGTAAGTGCAGAAGTGAAAATTGAACTACTTTGCACAAGAATAGTCATGACCATTCCAATAAGAATTGCAATATAACCCACAAACATGGAAAAGGGGAAACGGGGATCTGCATTAACTATTTTTTTAATGACAACAGCAATACGACCCTTCAGCATTGAATGGAGAAGTTTCACTAGTAAGATGAGACAGGAACAGAGGAGAATTAAAGACACTGCTAACAACAGAAGTCCTATAAAGGAATCACTCCAATTCAAGTCTTTCAGAAGAAAAGTGCCTGTAAAAAAAATGTGTGTGTGTATATATATATATATATATATATATATATATATCATCTGCTACTTCAAACATACAAGTACACCTTGCATTTAGGAATTAACTTGACATTTCACTACAAGGGAGTATATACAATATTTAAATTCTACGTTATAAATATCCAATGCCTTATTATTACTATAAAAAAAAGTAAAGACTAAAAACCAATCCTGTCTTAAAACAGTGGAAGAACTGATACTCTTTTATCTACTTAAATACAATTACCTGCAGTAGTTTCTTTTTTTAGAACACAAACAAGAATTAATTTACTAGTTTATAACAAAGTTTTCACAAAATGTATTAAAATGCTTTAATAAAAAAAATATATACATATAAATGATAAAAATAAATTTTAGTTGAACCAATGGGGTGTTCAAAGGATAATTACAAAACAACATTAAGAATTCACTTACATTCACTGGTGCACTCAGTTCCATTCTTATTACAACATCGTTTGATGAGAGACATATTTCTGGCTGTTTCATCTTTGTTAGCTATTGCTGTTATGACACTTTTGTCGAGCTAGATGGAGGAAGCAATCCATATCACTAAACAAACCTTTTAAATCAAAGTTATTCAACCTGACTACATTGTAAGTGTTATGTAAGAATAAACTATGCCAATTTTATAAGTTCATATTAAAGAAAATTATAAAATTGGAACTACTTCATAAGATTAATTAATTATGGGATTTTAGTCTCAAAATATTTTTTTTTCTTGAGTTATGAATCAAATAAATTAAAATAGTTAAACTGAATGTTTCATTTAAACCTAACTCAACTGCTAGCAGATTTACTCCAGAATTAAAGACAAGCACTTGCATTATTGAATAGTATGTATTATCTATTCACATGAAGAGTTTCTAATAAAAATTCAAAGTCTGTTTAGAGAAACAACTGTATGTCTGTAGACTTACAACATTAGAAACTGCATTTCTATGCCTGTGGAGGGCAGAGCAAAGATAGCCCATTGTATAACTGTGTTCTTAACTTCAAATAAAAAAAATGTTCAATGTTTTTATTCTAAGAAATTGGAAAATAAAATTTGCTATTTATGTATTAATTTCAAGGTAGAGACTGAATCTTCCAATATATTCTTTTATTTTTACTCACAATAAAATATTTGTAAAACATACAATAAAAAAGGCCCAGCATGGCCAGGTGGTTAAGACTCTCAACTCATAATCCAAGGGTCGAAGGTTTGAATCCCCATCGCACCAAACATGCTTGCCTTTTCAGCCATGGGGGCATTATAATGTCAAAGTCAATCCCACTATTCATTGGTAAAAGAGTAGCCCAAGAGATGGCAGTGAGTGGTGATGACTAGTTGCCTTCCCTCTAGTCTTACATTGCAAAATTATGGGCAACTACTGCAGATAGCCCCCCTGTAGCTTTGCGTGAAATTCAAAACAAACCAAAAATAGAAAAAGAAAGTCTGTATACAAAATATTTGTGGGAGTATCATACAGAAACAAATAAAACTAAAATCAAAGAAGAAGAATGTTGAACAGTACCTGAATTATAGTTTTTGTGAATGGTTTGGTTAGCTTTTTAAGAAAATCCCGATCTGCTTCTTTGTTTTGTTCCCATTTTGTATTTTTCAAGATTTCGCTTGTCAGATGGTATAAGTATCCTATTATTTGAATGAAAAACACATCAAAGTAGCAGGATAAACAAACCTTTAGCTAAATTTAGAAGTTCAAATGTACATTTAAATGAAGTAAAGCTCAAACTATTCCTTGATAAACATAATTAGGAGTAGTAACAAATTCTGTGAAAAAGTTTTACAAAACTAACAATTTCTAAGATATTTCATTAATATTTTGAAACAAACATAAAATTCACAGTTTCTTAAGTAATATCTAAACACCTGTGTTCTTAAAAAACAATCACAGTTATCTCTCCAAATTTATATTATGTACACTGAAACATTTCAAAAAGTATAACTTCCACTTATAACTGCCTAAAATCAGATTTCGTGTTTAATAACAAATGGTCATGTGTATTTTTAATCAAAAACATTTTAGTTAATTCAATAATATGTTTCAACTAATTAATTTACTGTAGTCTTAGCTCTTTTTTGTAATACTCAAGTGTTTCTAAAACATTATTATATGAAAAGAAATCCCTAATTTTCTTCCACAAGTAGAGGAGGCATGGATTGTTTATCCAAGGATTTATGTATTTTCTGTCCTGTTGTGACAATAATAATAATAATATAAAAAAAAAAATACTTAGCTCCACACTTAGAAGAAACGGGCGCTTAACAACTGACTGTAAAATTACACTATTTGATTGGAGTAGCCCAAGAGTTGACAATGGGTAATGTTGACTATTTTCTTTCTTTCTAGCTTATTAGTTCAAAATTAGTGATGGGTACTAAAGTCAGGCTTTGTTTAGCTATGTGTGAATATTCAAACAAAATAAACCTTTTATAATCGTGATTTTGGATGAAATTGTTGACATACATTAACACAACATTACATGAAATTACCTGTAGTGGCTTCTAGGGTAAAAGGAATATAACTGTCAACCAGTTAAACATATCGTGTACTGTAGCGGCTGCAAAAGCCCGACGAAACTCATTTCTCTCCGATGCCTGCATCAATGCAACAACAGTATTTGTCATGGAAGTTCCTATGTTAGCTCCCATCACAATAGGGATGGCACTTTGAACTTTTATCACTAAGGAAGTAAATAAGTGAAATTGTAAACGTCCAACCTTACATTAAGGTTTGAATACTGTAATTAAAACCAAAAATCTAGTGGAAGTTTTTCAATATGTTTTCTCCTTGCAGAAAATACAGTTTTTAGAATATGCCTGGTTATTCTATAATATTAAATATCATCTCGTCCAAAAGTTTGAAACTATATGTAGATTTAAGAAAAAGTTTTGTATTTTATTTTTAACGAGTCCTGGGTATATTCAATTTTTATTTTAAGATATGTTTTTCTCGGAATTGCATACACGGATTAACAATATAAATGAAAAGAAAGCCTTACTGTCTATACTAAATTATAAACATCCATCTTTCTGTATTCAAGGAAATACAAAGACACACACACGTATATATATTTGTAGGATCAAAAATTATAATATTCATTACACTTGTATTATCGTGATGCTAACTAAAATAATCGAATAGATATCCATTGAAGATTAAATATGATTTAGTTATTCAAAACATTACTTACAGTCCGCTCCAACCATTGTGATGATAATTGATGTAGAAGTTGATGAGCTCTGCACTAAGACAGTTACAAGAACACCGATCATTAACCCTACGACAGGGTTGGACAACAACTCATTTTTAGATAGTACATCTCCTGCTACTTTTCCTCCAAGAAGACGGAATGCAGAGCTAAGAAAGTCCAGTGAACAGATAAATATATACAACAGTAACAAAAGAGCTCCAAGTTTGACAAAACACTGAAGTATTCGCACTGCTTTCCCTGCTCCGGAGAGATCTGTAACAGAAAAAAAAAAAGAAACATAAATTATATAGTACCTTCTTAACACTTTTTGTAATGTTCTTTAAATACATAATTTAAGAAATGTAATACTCGTTAAAATGGGATTTATTAATTATAATACTTACCTTAAAATAATATTTCCTTATACCTACGAATAAGAAAAAACAACAATTAAATAGGAACAAACGCAGCTACAGTTATACAATCATTATGTAAAAATTATAGGCATAGTTCCGGCCTACAAAGAGAAAGAGAGCAACCATTCATCACAAAACATGCATGTGGCGTAAAATATACATGAAAAAAAAATATAAACATGTGGTAAACGTTTCTTTAGAATATTCTTGCCAATATGCAATAATCACATGAAATATAACTACAGGTGCACAATTATAGTTTAATAAATATAACAAAATTACTTCACTAAGTTTATCTACTTTCGAAATAATTTTCATAAAGTATAATGTCGTTACAGTTTATATATTCCTGGGCCAGTTCACTACATCTAAAGTCTAGGTAGTGTTGCACAGGTTGAAATGTTTGTTTTTACAGAAATAAAATTCATAAAAGTAGATCTTAAAAACAGTGGTCCAGAGAAATGTACTTGTTTATTAATGTTTTTTCATTCAACAAAGTGTGTACTGAGATTTATAAGTAAGGCTTATGTGCATAAAAAACTCAACACACACTTTACAAAATACGACAGTAAGTATCCAACATGAAACAGTAAGTATATAGGGAAATTAATCGATCAGTAGACGTTAAGTCGAAGATGAACGAGCAAAACACAATGGTTCGTTTATTTGTTAGATCAAAAACTGATATCTTTCAAAACATAAAAGTAACAAAACCTTTAAATCTATGAAACAGTAACTTCCTACTATATTAAAATTATTTAGATTAAAATATTCATAGTAAGTGAAACGCTGAGTAACACTTTAATAAAAGTAGCTAGCATACCAGATTTGAAAAAAATATTCCCCTAGACGCCATTTGCTGTGATTAGAAGCGAAAGAGTGATAACACTATATAACTGAAGTTTTACTGTAAATATTAATAACCTCAGCATTTTTCAGTAGAAACCAGGATCGGTTCTGACTAAACACTTTAAGTGTTTTTCGATTTTTTTTTAAACACTAGTTTATAGTGATACATAATTTATAGTTTTTCAAATACTTCTGGTGTATAATGAAGATATTTTTTCTATAATGTAAGGTTAACTATAACTTTAAACATAAAGACACTTTTTATTAATTATTTACTTTTGTATAAAAACTAAACTACTTAAAAATGAATCTGTTGGTAAATATTAGAGACTTTCGACAAAAAATAATTTTGTGAATTACAGTATGCGACAAAATATCTCACGGCATAACGTCTCCTTGTACGAAGATATATTTTCAACACATTATTTATACTTTAGATGTTAAACGCGAATCACAAAATAGCGACTTTTATTTGATTGGTTAGAATAAGTCTGGGCATTCGTAAGCGCATGACGTCACATGTCTGCAATGCACACTCGAGATAAAGCTGATGACCGGTGCAAACCGCCTTGCTGGGAAGCCTGCCAACCAAGCGCACAGCGAGGTGGATATGTCTATGGTACAAAAATTCAAAATTAAGACTCTTCATTAGCTTAATTAGAAATCTATTGTATCAAAAACGCAACATGTTAATATTTTACGTTATTCTCTTTAGAATACGGTTTCAAATGTTTTTTACAGGTTCGTTCAACTTCGATATTACAGTTTTCAGTTGAAAAGTTTAATAAAATGACAACTGGTAGGAATGAGAATAAATACCATCTCTTAATATGTGTATGCAGATCATAACTAAAGTAATAATTTAAATATACGGTAAGATATTTTAAAATACATATTAGTAACTGTCGGCAGGCACACTAAACTTCATGTTTCCATGGTCGACATTGCCTGTTAAAAAGTAATAAATAATTAAACCTTCAAAACGTCGTAACAAAATACAAGGACAGTCTGTATTCTAGATACAAAGACAGAAAGAATGTAACTAAAAAGAGTAGCATTGTTCGAATACATAACTATCATAAGAAATACAGGCCTTCGTTTTCTGTTGTGAGAAAACATATGATACATAAAATGATCACAACAACATACGTAACATACTAAAAAACTGTGTAATGTGCTGTGCAGACTTCGATTTTGTATCAAAATCTACAGCATAAAACGTTTCACCTCCCTTTCCTTCTACTTTCCAGCAAAGCATTCACGCTGAACAAAGCAGACCGACTATCATTAGTTAGACAGTGTCCATTGATCCGACAGCAAGTCTTTAAACTAGTGTTTACCTGACCACTTGACCCCTTGGTCCTTCAGTTCAGGCAGAGCCCATGGATCTAATTCCGGATCACATTCAAATATATGCTCTGCTGTCTGCTGGCCTAGCTGACTGCCTTTTTCATTGGTTTGGGCCGGCAGCACGTCCCCAATATTTAGTTTGACCTGGCGTTGGAACGGTAAAATGTTAAATTCACAATTTGATCAGCCCCCCAATGCCCCCGTAGTAACATCATGACTGGGTAAGCAAGAAAAATAACTTTCTACTTACCTGATTCATGGTTTCTGTCTTTTCAACAGGCCTTTCTCCTAATGTATCTTGTGTAGCAGTCATATTACTAACAAATCCTCACATTCGGTTACCGGCATATCACAGACTTACCAGCTATGTGTATTTATAATAGGAACGATGCAAGAAAACGTCACAGCTTGATCACGTGACCATTTTTATCAAAATAATCCTTTTGTAAATAGCATCTTCTTTCATAATTGGCTGAAGCTAAATAAATTTATGTAAGAAGCAGCTACGTAGACGCATGGAACGTTTTGAAACTTACAACTAATTTAATTTTTACCTCTCGTAAACAATTCGTAGAAAACATCTTAGTTACAGCGGAAGACCACATTCATTTATACGTTAACTCCTTACGGGAGGCTTGACATGACGCACTGTTTACAAAGCTTCTGTGATTGGTTCCCTTACATAACGTCCTGTTTCACGTGACAAACTCGTGAGGAAGCTGGGTATGATTCACGAGAAGGCTATCAAGTGCTACAGGAACTTAATGCGCTTTGAAATAACAAACCACTTTCAAACTTAGAAGGGATTCCCAAATTTCAAAAGATGTTTTTCACGAACACAATCTTAGAAAAGTCCGATTAACATCTGGTTAACGTTCAAAACACCCAGGGAAAGAATCAACAAAATTCGAGATATTATCTGTGTTAGATTATTTTTATTGAAAATGTTCCTTCTAACATATTTCTAAGAAGTTTATGGAATGGAAATTCCAGTAGAAATGAAAGGCATGCGTTTGAATCATAAGATTGGCAAATTTATTTGGATATTCAGCTGGAATTTCTAAGTATTGTTTATAGAAGGTGGCATTTTTATCACTTGGATTATTTTTTATTACATAACCCATTTAAATTGTTATGTGTATACAATACGAACAAATCTATCTCAAACATTTTCACTCTTCCAATTTCAGCATTTTTTTTGTATTGAAAAACTAGACATAAACTCTACGCACGCATCTTTATGATACGAAGTACTTTTGTGTTCAACTTTTAAGGTAACTAATATGAGACGAATGCTAACTCATATTTTTATATTATCTGCATACCTTTGAATTCTTCAAAAAATTACAAAATTTAGTTTTCACCTCCAACAGAAAAGCTTAAGCTTCGTTTTATTTCTTGAAACTATTATGCAGAAATGATATAATACTGTTTTTTAAAAGTGTCTATCCACGAGCTTTTGACCAATTTAACTGACAGAGTGTTAAGTTATGGAGACGCATACAGGTGTAGAGAAATTGGTAAATAATAAGGAAAACTATAAGCTGGGAGGACAAATTACAAAAAACAAAAAAGTCTTTTAAACATCAAAATTAGTTACAAATAGTGATAAATAGAAAAAGTAAATAAGAAAACTGATAAAGTACTAACGCTTTGTTAGATACAAACACTGAAAAACAATTGATAAAGTGATGTACTAACATACAATGACATTCGCCATGCTAACATTTGGAATTTTCTGTTTAATAGTAATAGTCTGCACTTCACCAAAACATAAACGACGACATATATGTATATTCATTCAAACTGAAACAAGTATATAAAGTAACGACACATAGTTAACCAATCGAAACTGAAAAATAAAAGTATGTAAAGTGACGACACGTAGGCATTCAATCAAAACTTGATTGAGTAAATAGTGACACTAGATAGTTATCAAATAGAAACTAAAACAAGTACATCAAGTACGGATATATTATTATCCAATTGAAATTGAAACAAGTACAAAGTAATGCCACATAATTATCCAATTGAAAATGAAACAAATATGTAAAGTGACGACATGTAAGTATCCAACCAAAACTGAAATAACTATATGAAGTAACGACAATGAAGTGAATCATCACTTTTATCGACAAGTTTAAACCTGAATTTTCTATTGACCCAAGAAAGACCAAAATCCTTCGTCAAGGCGAAGTTTTTCACCAACCCTCCACCCTGATCGACGTGACTTAACTATGTAAACCCTGGAACACTGACATCAATGTCAGGTGTTACACCATTAAAAGCTTAACTAATCTTTTTTCTGTCTTCCTTAGAGAGGTCCACCCTTTAATTTCTCCAACGCATACCAAGCATTCACTTGATACTGTCTCTAAATTCGAACTCCACGTTGTCCACCGAATCTCATTTAGTACTACAAGCCTCTCACTTAGTTAATAAAGGTGATAACCACTTCCAAACAAGTTAATGACCAATTTCTTAAGTAATGGTGTTTTTTTTTCACTTTAGAACTGAATGTTCCAACCGACGTCCACCACTACATTTCAACAAGACCAACAAGCCTGCGATACCATCAACTTCCTCTCAAAGATCCGCCACACCAACCACAGCTTCATCAAATGTTAATGTTCCTTTATCTATTCCACACATCATAGACAACTTCACCCAGAATAACGTAGAAGAAAATCAACAGCAGCTAACGATAACCACCTGCACCATGTTTACGCAGACTTCAAGAACCAAAACCAAATCAACATCTACAGTCATGACCCAGCTACAGGCTACAGCTAATTCCACAAAAGTTGCAGGCAACTTTCTAATCCCCAGCCAGCAGATTCAAACGCCCTTACCTTTACGCCCAACAGATTAATCCATGCTGTCACAGAATGGGAACAGGATTGTGACCTCCACATATACACACACCTAAAGCTCAATCGTCAAAAGGATCCATCATTTACTCCCCTACTCAACCGTTTTGACAACTAACTATCCACCATTATTTTAAAATGGTTCATTGTTGTTGTTTACTATTTATGTACAGTTCCTAGCTGCTAATAATAATTGTATTTCTTCCGGGCAAGGTCAGGGTATTTATTCGGCGCCCTGGCCGTGAAAGTGGGTACTCCTCCTCCACAGCAAATGTTTCAGCTTTAATCCCTATCACGTAAATTTAAAGTTAAAAAAAATAACGTAATGTTAAAGTAATGTTCAAGTTAATAGTTTAATCTGAAGTACGGTCCAGTCGATCACTTTCCCCTACAGTTTAATACCACTAACACGGTAAATCCTTAACCTTGGATCTCGCTTTCTTACCACAACGTTCATGTACCACCTATCCAACACCCAAGCTCTCACCGACTTCCAGCCAAGTCAGCCCTCCTCTTCTCCTTTCTCATCTCACAGTTTTCCTCGAACATTACACAATAGTAATATTAACTTCCCAGCCTGTTATTTATTTCGAGGGATCCGGTTAATATCACATCCGCTCTGTAGTTTAAAATTTTCATTCCCAGTAGAAACTAACTCTAAGTCCGCGAGTAGAGCTGAAGAGAAATAAAAGTTTCTGAGCATCCCTGGTTTTCTCTCAAGCCTTTTCAGAACTTGTGTATATTGTAGCAATAGGTAGTTATCCAATTAAAATTGAAATTATTGCAACAATAAATAGTTATACAATCAAAACCGAAAGAAGTATATAAACTGACAACACAGTTATCCATCAAAACTATTTTGTTATCCAATCAATACTGAAAAGAATTACATAAAGCGACGGCAAACAATTATCTAATCAACATTTCTGACCTAGCAAATTTAAAGTGATTCCTGGTTGTTTATAAATTGGTGTTCTTGATGGTTTTAATAAACAATTTCAAGTGCCTTATATTAATTAGGTTTTTCATTTACTGCCATTGTCAGGTAAGTATATATAAAATGGCTTATTCAGATTAAATCGTATGAGTTTTCAGTGGTGACAAGATGCATTTCTGAAACAGCAAAACGTGTTATAATTCTTTTATTTGATATTTTTAAGTTTCAGAATCAACGTTAAAAGAAAAGTTGCTGGTTTCAATTATACATTTCTAAGATGATTCATGGTTCAGGTATAATAACTATTAGTAGTAGCCGTTATTATAAGCTGTATTGTTTTTATGTTTGTATATTAAAATATATTCGTGTTAAAAAAAGAAACTGTGTGTATCAATCTTGTTGGCAAATAGCATAACAATTTGATACATATTGACATTTGATTAACAGTTAAACTCAAATTAAAATTCTAGTTATTTAAAATAGTAATACGTACATATATGAAATAGTAAATCGGAGACTTATCCAAAATAAGTTATAATACAAAACACATTTCAAAACACTTTAACATATTGGGGAGTGCGGATACCAAAAAAACAATCCGCAAAAAGATTATTTGTGGAAACACAAAATGTGTCCTGAACTGTTAATTAAACAACGTCACATTTGCTTCTAATTCAAAACTTTATAAAATACACAAAATGAAAGTCAAATGTTTAGCTTAATACATGATATATATTCTTATACCCACGTAAAAATATGCACATCTCTCTTGTATATACTTGTTTGTTTGTTTTCTTTTCGGAATTAGCTCTTGGATCATCAAACATTTAGGTGTTTAAGTGGTATAAAACCTATTTTCATATGAAAAATACTGATAGTTATTATCTTGTAAACATTACATATGCTTAGCGAGTATATATATATATAAATATTTCAAGAAAATATGAGGCGATGAAATCTATCTTAAAAAAAGGAATATTGTTATATTTTATAACGATTTAGCTTACGATGAGCCTCCCTTCAGGACAGCTGTAAGTGCCAGACTTAAAACCCTACAATCTGGGATTATATTCTAGACAGTGGGCACAGTAGAACTAGCCACTTTGTAGCTTTGAGCTTCAAAACTAAAGGTGTAACGATAGGGCGATGCGATACGATTTATGCATCTTAACAAAATTTATCAAGCTTACAGTAAAGATTATAAATATTTTGTACAGAAAAATCTGAATTTCTAATAAAGTATTTTTCCTAAAAATTAATGAATCAATAAAGGAAGATGAATACATGCTGTCTTCGTTTGTATTAACGTTTTTATTTTACTTCTTTTGCTAGTTGCCTTTTAGTTAATCAAACATGAGAATTTAAAAAAGTACTGTAAAATGTCAAGTACTTAAATATGACAATGTCAGTAATACATATAATAAGTTACAGACAAGACTGTCAAACTGTGTAACAAACCATTGGTAAAACTTCTGCATGTTGAAACATATCGTATCGACTACTATGATGAGATATGCACCTCTGTTACGTCACAAGTTGCGGCGAATGTTTCAGCAACGAACCCGAAACGATCTCATAAAGGTCAAGGTCATACGTTTACTGTCTATTACAATTCTTGAGACTTTCCTGTAACTTCAGAATAAATAGATTTTAAAAAGATTATATCATACGATATCAAAAAATGTAACGGATATATCTTCGAAATTATCATAGCAACACATATAAATCGTTCTTTGTCTGCATGCACAGTACTAGACAAAGCCAAGTCGCTAACCTCAATTAATTATATTTTTTATCGGAAAAGGCTTTATTTGTGCGCTACATATACACATGTTAGTACGTGTACCACTTTTGCCACATGATGGTAATAATTTATAAATGCGAAAAATTTTGAGTCATTTCAAGCTAAAATCTGGCTACAACCAGGTTATAATGCATTTCATGTAGTATAATTTGACATGTAAAAGAATATAATAATTTTTTCTTAATTAAACATTTATTCAAAATAAATAATGTTTAATCATAAATCACTACTTACATTAAGAAGTTAAACAAACACTTTAAATGTCTTATAGTTTTGTTGTTGGTTTTTACGTTTATGTTTTAGTAGATTGGGCTGACTAAAAGTAAAATACGTAGAAGTATAAAATAACCTTAAGAAAGCTTTACGCTCTCTTTCATATTTATTGGGGATTTCTTCATGAAATGAGTAATGGTAAATATTAAACATTTTGTTTTCACTCCAATGCCATATCTGTCCCCCCCGCTAGTACAGCGGCATGTCTCCGGATTTACAACGCTAAAATCAGGGGTTCGATTCCCCTCGGTGGGCTCAGCAGATAGCCCGCTGTGGCTTTGTTATAAGAAAAACACACACGCAATATCTGTAATAAAAAATCAGAATTACAGAATGTTCCCATCCGGTTATCTCAGCATAAACTGTTTCTCTATTTTTAGTTACCAAACTCCATTAGCTCACAATGTTTGTAATATATCGGAGCAATTTAAAGTTTATTGTACACATGGAGATTACTTTTCAAACAACAAAACAAGCATGACACATAACAATTTGGATCATAGGAGAAATATTGATTCGTCATTCACAAAACTTTGGAATTGGTTTTCTACATTTGGTACTAAGAACAAAAAACACGGTCTGAAATAAACTAAAATCCAATATCGTATTTTACGTATTATAACTTATGCCGGACGAGTCTCTGATTTATTATGTTGCGTATTAATATTTCAAATAGCTTGAAATTTTAATTTAGAAGTTACTTGAATGTCTATAGGTACCAAATGTATTATATTTGCCAACATGATTGATACACACAATTTTATTTCTTAACACAAATATATTCTAAAAAAGAAACAACAATACAATTTATAATAATTGTTGTTACAATTAAATGCTACAAATAATGATTTATATACAAAAGTTTTACAAATTTACAAACAATGATGAGTCTTCTATTTGGTCTGAAACAGAATATTTTATTAGCGGTTCACAATGAGCGAATTAATTCTGTGTTGATACATAGTTACAAATCACTTGACGGAAAGTTAACTAGCTCTTTTCTTGGCTGGTTTCACGCGGTGTACAAACTGGCTTTTCACCAAGGAGGATACATAATGTTCTCGTAGAAATACTAACGTCCGAAGTTAATTATTTGAAGTTAAACGGTTTTTAATGTTCAAAATCTATAAATGATCCTGGCCAAATGTCTAGTTTTCCGATTAAGTAGCTTTCATCCCACTTATCCGAAGTGTGTAGTATACTAACTGTAGCAAACCAACAACAATATAAAACTGTCTCTCCACGCATTGCGATTTATAAGCTTTAAACCGAGGTTCTCGAAAGTTCATTTAGCAATAATAATGGCAATCTCTTGTTGATTCCTACAATCGAGAATCTTCTACAAATTTAGAAACTAGGCGGGACTCTCGCAATATACATTTAACAATATAAGTTACACACATTTCTAAATATATATTAAATTGAAACAAACATGTATATTAAAAGAACTATATAATAGTAAGTCCGTTACATGTGTTAGGAGAAGGACGTCTTACCACAGAAGTTAGAGTTTATCCAACAGTAATGAAGAACGACTATCCTATTCATAACATCTCAAAATTTATACGAGATTGGAGTGGTGCAGTGGTTATTATTCTATCGATAAGTCTGGAATAATGTACAAGTTGTTTTTTATTTTGAGAAAGAAAGTTAAAATACACATCATTTTAAGTCATTTAAAGCTTTTTTTATATAGACTAATTAAGCTAAATCATAATGCATTTTCTGTCGTATAATTTGATTTATTAACAAACAGAAACACTATTCATAATTAATGAGAGAAGTTTTAAAATAAAAATGTTTTAATGTTTTAAAATGTGAATAAACAATATTTTAAATGTATTATATTCGCTTTTGTTGTAATTGAAATTCATTTTCTCTTTCGAATATATAGAACTTAAAAAATAAAACGTACTTGAATTTATATCTTGAGATAACTAAAAGTAATGGACTTATCTTCGAGGATATTTTAACCACGCACACACACACACACTTGTGTAGTGATTAAAAACATCCAGTCACTAACCGGCAAATAATTAATTGTCTTTTTATTGGAAAACACTCAGGGGATTTGTATGTTTTTTATGTACTAGAACATGTACGCACGTTTGTCACGTGATGGTGATTACTTGCAAATCACGTGTAACATCTATATTTTCTTGAGCTTACATTGGCTTAAATAACGTTTTTTAATTACGATGAGAAGTAGAAACAGTTTTTTTATGTTAACTAAACTGGTTTCTGTAGTTGTCTCTAGACACTAAAGAAATTATCTGCCGAGGCTAGGCAACCTATCTGAGCGAATTATAACGAATGGAGTTATGAATCAATGTTCTGGCGGATGAATAATTATTCGTTTTTCTCTTTCTCCCTTTCTTCTTAGAGGTATTTTGATAAGTAAACCGGACAGTTAGTTTTATCTTACTTTCTTTTTGACTTGACTCATAATTTAAAAAAACCTTTACTGATAAGCTTTCTGACTAAATGTTCCCCAGTAATGACACAGAAACCGTGTTTCCATACCTGTGGTGAGTAGAGCACAGACAACCAACTGTGTAGGTTTGTGTTTAATAAGAAACAACAACTCACTAATATCATTTGTATATTGTTTCATTTATAATCAGCTCAGTATAATAAGTAGCCTGAACTTGTTACAAATACTAAAGTGACTATGCTGTCTTCAGTTTAAAATATATATATTTAAATTAATAACTATTTAGTAGACTAAAAATTTAAATGAAATTTTATAAAGTCTTCTGACGCAAGGAATCAGCTCCTCACAAAGGTCCTCCTGCTGGTACAACGGTAAATCTACAGATTTACAACGATTCTCCTTACTGGACTCAGCAGATAGCCCAATATGGCTTTGCTATAAGAAAACACACACCTGAAAAAATTACAAGTTTTTTGACAATAAATAAACAAATATTAAACTCTTGAAACTATTTAGCCATGCTTGCTCTCGAACTTCGTTTTAATTAAAAACATACTCACGCTTTTTACCATTTAACCAAAGATACTGGGCATTATAACCAAACCCATAGTTTTATCAAATACCGTATTGTTGCAAATCAATCTAGTTTTATGTTGTTGAAAGACAAGCGTGATCCACATTACCTCACATTTTTGGTCGGTTAGTCATGCAAACGATGGCATAGCTTAAGTGACGATACAAATACGAAAGAGGAAACATATATATATATGTAAAAACGGCCGATATGGGTAGAGAAAGCACGTTTTTACATGTATATTTTTCTCTACAAGTGGATTTTCTCGTCATCACGAAAGAGAAAACAGCAAATTCACATACTAAATAAATAATTATTAGTTGTAATGTATCAGATTTAGACTGGTATGAAAGAAAATACGATTAGTTACAACTCAGAAGTTTTAACAATACATTCACTGAAACCAGAATAAAATGTCTGCGCTCCGTTGCAAAGTTCAAAGAACTCTTTGTTTGTCCAAGTCACAATTAAATATAAGCTTAAAATCCGTTCTAGAATAATTTTTAAAGCTTTCCTAGAAGTTATTTTGACCTAAACTTTAGACATTTTAGCACATGTTCTCCCATAAAAACAAGTTTCATAGAGCCTCCAATGTACCCATCAAGCTCCTCGAAGGTGGTTCCGTAAGTCAACAAATACAAAGTTAGGACACTCTTCCGTCGTTCCTGAGCAATTATGTCGTGTTCAGTCTCACTAGTTTTTAAGAGATGGAGGTGGTGATGAACGCAATTTAAAACATGGCGTCTCCGGAATCTTTAGGAGGGGTCCAAAAACATAAACTCTCTTGTTAGTTGAACGACTCTGAAAACGTACTTACTAGGCGCTCAACATACCTGGGTTACCTCAAGGACCACATTTACCTCTTTCCACCTTGGTAGAGAGCTACGCTATAGGAATAGAAACACTCTACGGGACATCCCAAGTCCTCTTTTCATTTTGGGTTTGTTCGCTCCAAAACTTTGGTCCTGCTTGCGGCCAAACACAACATTAATTAATACATAAGTAGAGTTAGTTATACATAGTGAAAGCTACGTAAATTAATTTTTTTTAGAAAAAAACAAAAGGACAACTCATGTTAATGTAAACTTAAAATACCGAAAATGCAATAAGTTTTAACGGGTTTTAAACTATATTTCAAAACTGCTTCTCTCTGATAATCATATTTATTGAATTTTTGTATTTTAGAAAAGCTTATCGTAACTCTATAGTTTATTAGTGCATGTATAACGTCACTCTTTAGTGGCTATTGGCTTTTGTGAACATCTGGTAACCGACATGTGACAACCACATGAACTGATAACATAGCCAATCCTCGAAACCGGAACTACATATAATAAAAACAAAACAACAATAACAAAAAAACGTATATCATATTAGTCGGAGCGCATGTACCACAAAATTTAGAATTTATGCAATAGGAATGACATTTAATTACTTTATTTACGCTATCACCAAACGAGGTTGAACTGATGTATTAATCTTTTTTGAAAAGAAACAATAATTTCATTTTTCACCACAGACTTTAAAATGTTCCAACACAAGGTGTGTAGACCGTAGATTTTGTTTTGAACCACAATGAAGCAAATTACTATACGATGATAATCCTTACCTAATTGTGATCGCAATTACTTGTTTAGTTACTGACTGGCTAAGGATTTAAGTTTCAACTGTTAATTTGCTGCCTTCTTCAATGGATTACTGAGTATTTGTTTGAGTCCTTCTCTCTCTTCAGAAAACTGCATTCACAATAACAGTCGAAATTTATAAAACTAAATTCATTATTCGTTTAACAAAAGGAGTTAAAACACGGGTTAAAATTAGTTTAATGTCTTGAAAAATTAATCTACACATTTGAAGTGTAAGTAAAGAATGTTATCTTTAAACGTACACTATTTTTTAGTTCCAGTTTCAAAGAAAATAAATAAATAAAGAGTTGTACAGAAAGCTAATGACACAAACGTTTCACTAGTAGAAAATCAAACAATAATTATCTTTCAACATATACAAATTCCACTTGCAAAAACTGCTGACTCGTGGTTTAATCATGCTACGATAACCAGGAAGTTGTCCCAGCTCTCCAGTTGCCTGTGACAGTTGTACAGAAAACAACAACAACGAGGTAATGAATTAAGCTTATATAAAAATAAAATATTACTGACGTAAATAAAATAACTTAAAACATCAACACATAAAAAAACGCAGAAGGCGTTTTTTATTGTGCGCAATTGCTGTAGCAGTAAAATGTACAGATCGAGAGAGGTGTTTCAAAGGGTTTAGTTTTCCAAGCTACAAAGACAGAAGGAACAGTACCTGACTCTCCCAGGTCGCGAAAAACACCACCGAACACCGACTGTAGAGCAAGCTGCAAAGTGGCACGGAAAATTAAAATGCTGCATGCAAAACTATTTTACTAATGACAAGAGAGTAGAAGTTATAAACAAGTCACATTTGAAATAATGATAAGAGACAAATGTAAACAAAACCTAGCAAATATGTTTAATTTGATTAACATCATTAAAAGAAAACAACAACAACAAAGAAAAGCAAAACACTTTCCGTCCGGGTTAACTGAATGTGTCTGCAATAAAAAACGTTACGATCATGTGGTATTACTTCAGAACTTTTAAGAGTGGAATTTTACAGACAACTACGGTTTTAAATAGAAATGCCGACATAAAATGTTCGATATAATATTCAAATAAAGTCGCACATGAATAGTTGTAAATCTCTTATTATAACCTATAGGTAATCAGGCAGGAAATTTTACTGATTCTGGTTTAAAATTAGTCCATCCAAATACTAAGTTTTTGTTTATTGATTTGGTTCCTACCGGTTTAAGAAATATTTTAATTCTAAACAACATTCTCAAATTATTTTTTTCTATATCTCAGTTTATATATATATATATATATATGATCTTTTTCTGTCTTTTCTTGGCTAATATTTCGGGTTTGATAAGTAATATAAATTGTGCAAGAATTTCGCCATTGATCTGCTGTTAGAAAGGAGAAACATTAACCTAACAATTTCTTATAGATACTAATTATAATGATTGTATAAAAGAAATGTAGAGAAACTTTAATCGTGTTATACTCAATAGAATATACTATACTTTTCAAACTGAAATATTTAGTTATTTCAAGAACAAATATACCTAAAGAAGTATTTCTGAGCTGGTAGAAATATACATATCCATTTGCTGTATTATAAACAATTATACTATACTTTTAATGTATGTCTAAAGTAACATAACAATATTACGTGTGTTATCGCGTTTCAGATATCTTTTGTGTTAATTCCTTCTAACCATTGAAACATACAACACCAAAAACGACCATTTTATGGACTTACACTACAGAAACAAGACAGACATTATGGTTTACTACATGTTACTATAACACGCTTAGAGCTCACTGTTTACTTTGAAAAAAAGCTATTCGAAAGTACTCAGACAACAGACGATCGATATTGTGAAAGAACTCGTGTTAAGGCACCGTTTCTCGTCAAAGTACCTGAAGTTATCAGTAATTATTATAGTTAAGACGTCTGTGTGATAGTGCAAACCAGTGTTTTACATTTACTTTCATATTTCAACCCTTCAGCATTCATATTGAGTTATCGAGTAGAAATGATAGTTTCCCTTTTTCTTCTATTATATCTCGAGTGACTTTATGGAGCCCCCCAGTGACAAAGCAGTATGTCTGCGGCATGTTTCAATACCAATTTTGAGCAGAACACCGATAGTCCATTGTGTAGCTTTGTGCTAATTCCAAACAAACAAACAAACAAGTCTTTGTAAAGAAAATATTTGTTATTAACCATAAATACTTCTATAATTTCTGTACACTAAATTATACAGAGAACTATATTAAATGTTAGAAAATATTTTATATTCTTTAATTCTGCTAACTGTATATCTTATAGTAAAACATACTAAGACTGGCATGACTCCATTAGAACACTTATATACTAATGAGCATACATTTTTCAAACTTTGCTAAATTTCTCTTTTCACTATCATTCAGATGAATATTTTTACAAATTCATAATGTTAGAAAATCATGTAGGTTGAAGGAGTTTTGATAGAATTGAAATAAAAACCCTATATAACCCGAGCGCTTTCGAAAGGTGGACCTTTCTTCTTCAGGGTCCAACTGAAATTTTTGCTTCTACAGATTTCTGTTGAATATAAATAATCTCCATATTCTTTTAGAGGAATTTCTACTCTTAAATAAACATATTGAAATGGAGTGAAATCTAGACTCTCAGCGAAATCATTGAGGCAATCGTTCTGATATTTTAATTAAGAACTAGAGTGTGATACTAAAATAAAAATTGACACACATTGTAATTTGAATTATTTACCGAAAATATCTCCAGAGACAGTAATGATATAAACCCCAGATGTTCAGAAATATTAAGAATGGATAAGAACTGAACAGCAAGTATTCATTTTATAATTGTCGCACAAAACCACACAAAGAATTTTCTATGCACAGTTGTCCTTAAGTTTAAGCTGACACTCTTGGGAAAGGCAGCTAGTCAGTAATACCCTAGGCCAACTTTTGTATGATTCAATAATAAGATTTAACCATCACTTTTATATTTCTTCCATGGCATCAAAGTGTTTTTGTTCTTTGTTTGTTTTTTTAAATTTCTCGCAAATCTACTTAAGGGCTATCTGCTCTAGCCGTCTCTAATTTAGCAGTGTACGACTAGAGGGAAGGCAGCTAGTCATCACCACCAACCGCCAACTCTTGAACTACTCTTTTACCAACGAATAGTGGGATGGACAGTTACATTTTAACGCCCCCACGGCTGAAAGGGCAAGCATGTTTGGTGTGACGGGGATTCGAACACGCGACCGTCGGATTACGAGTTGAGTGTCTTAACCACCTGGCCATGCCGGGCCAAATGGAAAGAAGAAGGATTACAAATGGGTTATTTTGAGTAACTTTTTTTGCTGTTTTATATGTGTGTAGCTTTAAAGTCGATAGCACAAGTTCTAAAGTGTTGTTTGAACTACATTTTTACTGTTTAAGATGTTTTCTTTTTGCCTGAACGTTTCATTAGTTTTGTGCAATTCTTTGCGATCCCCATTATGAACCATTATAGTGGTGCATGATTATAGCGTACAACAGTCCTCACAATTTATTAATAAAGAAAAATAAATGGAAATTTCCTTTACACATAATTAAAAAAAATATTGGCAACAAATCGCGAAAAAGAAGATAATCCGAAGTTTTAGATAATACATTTGTGACTTTGTTAACTTTAGAAACAATAGTTATAAAAATGTGTTTAATTAACTGGATTTTACAATTATTGACATTACCATCTTCCAAAATCCACTGTTTTTTTAATGTACCTCAGCTAATCAGCTTTAAGTTTCTTCTAAATCTACACATTTTTCACTTTGTTTCGTTTTGGATAATTGTTTTGTGTAGGCAAGAAATGTATTTGTTTATACAACCTGAATAAATATTCCAAAAGGGACAGAAAATGAACAGTTAGGGCTAAGGGTTCCATTCTTTTTATTATTTCATCCAAAACAAATATTAATGCAAATTATATCGAATATCAACATTTCACTCATAATTTTATTTAGGAGGAAAGTTGCGGGATTACCCGAAAATTAATTTTTCAAAATTTGTTCTGCACATTTTTTTTCATGTACGACCAGGAATGTAATAATTAACTAGTATCTACCATTGTATCTAGATAAGTATATGAAAAAAAAGAGAAAGGCCACAATCAGTTTGATAAATCTTTTAATCCTTCGAGCCGTTAGTGGATCACTTCCCCTCTTCTTAGAAGTTGGTACAGCGGTAATTCTTCGAATTTACAACGCTAAAATCAGCAATTCAATTTCCGTCGGTAGTCTATAAGAAAACACATACTCTTGGGTGTTGATTGAATTTTTAACTTCAAACTCCTTATCAAGAATCATTTAGACGTTGAATTTCTTTTGAAATGTGGCTCAGCATGACCAGGTTGGTTAGGGCGTTCAACTAGTAATCTGAGGGTCGCGGGCTCGAATCCCTGTTGCACCAAACATGCTCGCCCTTTCAGCCGTATGGAGTATAATGTGACGCTGGTAAAAGAGTAGTCCAAGAGTTGGCGGTGGGTGGTGATGATTAGCTGCCTTCCCTCTAGTCTTACACTGTTTAATTAGGAACGGCTAGCGCAGATAGCCTTCGAGTAGCTTTGCGCGAAATTCAAAAAACAAACAAACAATCTTTTGAAATGACGTTATATATATATATATAATATATATATAATGTCTAATAATTTCCTGTATGAAATATAGAAAAGAATTGTTTGTTTGTTTTGGAATTTCGCACAAAGCTACTCGAGGGCTATCTGTGCTAGCCGTCCCTAATTTAGCAGTGTAAGACTAGAGGGAAGGCAGCTAATCATCACCACCCACCGCCAACTCTTGGGCTACTCTTTTACCAACGAAAAGTGGGATTGACCGTAAGATTATAACGCCCCCACGGCTGGGAGGGCGAGCATGTTTGACGCGACTCGGGCGCGAACCCGCGACCCTCAAATTACGAAGCACACGCCTTAACGCGCTAGGCCATGCCAGGCCTACAGAAAAGAAAAGCGTAAAGTATAGTTTCACTGGTAAACTATTTTTCTGCACTTGAATTCCATCCAACTCTGAACATCAATACATAACACAAAAGAGCAAAAGTTAAAATTAGTGATTCTGAGATACATTGTTGTGGTAAAATGAAGAACATTAAGTACTAGAATCTTTTTCAAAACATGTTTTGTCCAGAATTTTTACAGAAATATTATGTTCGATTTTTAATTTGACAACTTAGATATGAATTTCCAACTACATTAGTATGATCAAATTTATCCTGTTTCGGTCAAACCTATGCTAGCAAATGGCGACTAGTGAATTAAATTATTACTTTGTACAATAAGCAAGTATAATAATTGAGATCGTTCATTATAGCTATGGATCTTTTGTGTCCACTTGAAGTAACTATTGAAGGATTAACCAGACCACTTAGCGATTAAACAACGAATCCTGTCAATATTTGTGATGTCTAATTCAAATTACTAAACATATGGATATTAATCAGTATTGTAATCACTCTTACGAAATATTTTTGGATTACGCAGTCCATTACAGACGTGCATTATATTTACGTATAATGAAACCTTACTGGCTCTGTTATAAGTAATTTAAGAAATTATTTAGAAAATTTCTAGGTGACTTAATAGAAATAAATTTGATATCAGATAATTACAGCGAATACAGGTGAAGTGAGTATAAGCCTTCTGGGGAAAATGTGCCTTAAATAGCACTAAACGTTATAGAAATCTTTCTCTTTGGTCACGCTAACTTAATTAAATCAAATTTATTGTTCGTTGTGAAACTGTATGAAGAAATCCTACAGATTCCTTAAATTCACAAATTCGTTTAAAAACAAAGAATAGATAATGAATATCTTTACAGAAACAAAATGAACTAGTTATTTGTAAATTGTCGGCTTAATAGTATTTCACGTAATTGGATTTTTTTCATTCCTTTCTTTAAACACGCAAATATTATAGAGAATTTGTGCTATCAGTTGTTCAATGAAGTACTTTCAGTATTCCATAAAAATGAAAGTCTTTGCAAGATATTCAAGTGCACCATAAATAAAATAATAAATGGCAATAAAAATACGTCAATTCATGGTAATTGCATTATTAGATGATAACATTAGAACTCGAAATGAATACAAGTTAGATTTGTTTGTTTGTTTAACAGCTATGCGAAAGGTTATCTTCGCTTTGTCCATCACGAGAAATCGAACTCCATATTTTAGTGTTGGAAGTACGTAATCTTAATCTGACCTACTAGGAAACAATATAAGCTTGATACTCAAAAGATCTTGAAAAATAATTATTGTTATCGTACTGAGATTATAAAGTAAGAAATGTTGTGCTAATTATCATGCCATCAAAGAAACAATAAAACCACATAATGCTATATCATAGAGTTTATTTTGATTAAATAACACAGAAATATTCTGGTCAAATTGCTTTCTATTTTAAGATGCTTATTATAGTGATTTTTCACTCAACATTTAGTGAACTTAGCCCTTCAGCATCTATCGCTCTTAGTTACTCAAAATAATTGCCCTTAACTACTCAACATCTTGAGATATACGTATATATATATATATCGGTACTTATGTATGATGTTAGAATAAAAAATATACAACATGAAAATCTATTCACAGTTAGTCATTTTAAAATAATGACTACGTGTTTTGACGTGTCACAGGTCATCTTCGGGAGAGAAGTTACAAGCAATGGATTTCACATTTTATATTTTCTTAAATATCACGTGGCCTGTCTGTCATTTTGCATTTATGCATACATATTAGAACAGGTGTCGTCACATTTTTGGACAGATATTCGCTGGACCTTCTTCTCTCCTTAATAATATATAATTATTTTTAAGTCTCATTAGCTCCTCCAGTGGCTCAGCGGTATGTCTGCGGACTTATAACGCTAACATTTGTGCTTAATACAAAAAAAAAAAAGTTTAATTAATTCCTATGATTATCGAGTATAAGTTGCTGTCATACCTTTAGGTAGAGCCAGCACAAATGTTTTTTTTTTTTACCATAATATGTTATGTTTACTTACATGTTCTGTTATAGCTGAATTTTCTGTTTGTTTTTTTTCTTCTATTTTTATATACATCTCATGTTCGGCAATACAATATTTTAAATTGCGTTTTGCTTTTCCTCTGTAGATACTTCTACAATCGCATTCAATTTTATACATTCCAAATTTATCCATTAATTGTACATCACCTGTACTGTTGTGTAAAATTTGTTTTATCTTATTTATGCGTTTAAATATGGAACAAACATTTGTCGTTTCTTAAAATTTTAGATATTCCAGCACTTAGACCTGGAATGTATGGCAACATTAAATATTCCTTTCTAATTTCATCATAATTTTATTTCAACGAGATAACGTGATCTATTACTGCCGCATTAGTGAATTTATTAACTGCTTTACCTACAGTACTTGGGTTAAATCCTCTTTAAATGGTTATATGTTTTAATAATAAAAACTCATTTTAAATCATCTTGTTTTATACATATCATCAAAATTATGTGAATATAACTGTAAAATTCAGACATTTTTTGTGTTTCTGTATGACATTGTTCCTAGTGTGGTGGCATAAGAACAGAAAAAAGATTCCTATAAATGGATGTTTTTATAAAACTGTTCATCCCTTTTTACCAACAGATCTAAAAAAGCAAGCCATTATTTTTCTCGATTTCATGAGTAAATTGTATAGTATGTGCTATTACTTCTTCCTCCCCCAGTGGCACAGCGTTATGTCTGCGGAATTACAACGCTAAAAACCGGGTTTCTTTACCCATGGTGGGCAGAGCACAGGTAGACGATTGTCTAGCTTTGTGCTCAATTTCAAACAAATCTATACTATTTAGATAATTTACAAGTTCTGTTAATACCTCAATACCGTATTTCCACACTAAGTATATGCCATCTGCATACCTTATCCAAGTATCTGGTTTATACTTTGCACCATTTATGACTTATTTTAAATGCATTCGTATATAAATCACATAGCAATGGTGAAAGTGGATATCACATTTTCAACACTTCATTTCGTCAATAAAAGCACTGTTAACCTGAAAAACTGATGAGTAAAACACATCTTTATTTAACTGATTAAATTTCAACTGCGGAAGTTCCAGTTTGAAACAACATATTTTCAAAACATTTAATTACATCTTTAACTGGAACTTTTGTAAATAATGATATTGCATGAAATGACACTAAAAATCATCCTTATTTAATTTTTGTCCTTGATTTTTTTCCACAAATTCTATAGCGTTTTTAACTGTATATAGACAATCGTAGGAAAATTGTTTTAAGCGCCTGGCAAGCTTCAAAATTCGCATCTCGTCCACATGGCCAATACGCGAATAAAATAAAATACATTAGGTAGGATTGTACAGTTTAACTTGTCATGTTAAACATTGTTTCACCTAAAAGTTAGTAATTTTATCTTTGAGTGACAAATTTATATAAACTGATAAAAGGTATATAATTTCTTTTTGAATTTTTTGTTTTATAAATTTTGTATCTTTATAAACAATTTCTATACGTATATCTAATGTAACAACATTAAAATACATCGAAAGATATTTGACTTTAGTAACCAAGAAAAGTTGACATGGTTGGAATTTGTTAATGATAATAAAAAGTTAACTGCTAATGCTCGTGATAGTTCGTGAAGATATCCTGATGTCGTATTTTGAATTTTTGAAAATTATAATTAGATTCCTTGCACATATTAGACTTGTGAAAATGAAATACACCCATCAAATATGACATACACATTCTAACATATGGCCAATGCCACTTATTAAGTATCCTCAATTTAAACACATAAACTGCTTCAAAGGAAAAAATATTTATTGAGCTTAAAGATTAAATTACCACTTCACGTTGCATAATGTCTTCTGTTCTTTTATCAATCAGTTAAACTTGTATGCTTTCTTATGTTTTTGTTTATATATGCGACCTGGAACTAAATTGTAAGCAATTAAAATTATTAATATTTATTTCTATTAAACTTTTGCGCAGAGCTACAGTAGAACTATTTACGTGTAACCACCTCTAAATTTGAACTTATTTATAGGAGGAAAGGCATTTAGTCTACATCAGTCTCTGCCAAATTTTGGGCTACTCTTTTCTAATCGAATAATGTAAGAGTCTGTAAACCTTACATTCTCACTTTGTCTTTTAGTTTTCGGTCCTCCGATAGTACAGCAATAAATCTACGGATTTTCAACGCTTAAAATCAGGAGTTCGATTCTCCTCGGTGGACTAAACAGATAGCCTGATGTGGCTTTGCTATGAAAAACACACATATACTCTTGGCTTTTCGGGGAAAAAATATTAAAAATAATCTAATGAAATAATTAGTTATAGAATCTCTACGTTTTAATAAAACAAAATTAAAAAATAAAATTTAATGTGACAAGTTCCCCCTTGAAGCCATTGATAATAAAATTCGTTAACACTAAAGAAAAATGATAAAATAATGTAAATTTTAGTGTCACCCGTTGAAATATTTAATACAAAGTAATGTGAATGGCCCGACATGGCCAAGCGCGTAAGGCGTGCGACTCGTAATACGAGGGTCGCGGGTTCGCGCTCGCGTCGCGCCAAACATGCTCGTCCTCCAAGCCGTGGGGGCGTTATAATGTGACGGTCAATCCCACTATTCGGTGGTAAAAGAGCAGCCCAAGAGTTGGCGGTGGGTGGTGATGACTAGCTGCCTTCCCTCTAGTCTTACACTGCAAAATTAGGGACGGCTCGGTGCAGTGGGCTAACAACCTACTCACTTAAATACTTGTTGAAGAATCCGCAAGCGATTACGGCCCTATGTTCCTTGATGGAATCGGGAGGTGAATGATTGAATGTGAATAGCATTTTCGTCAAATGCAAAACTTTCTAGTAAGGTTTTCTTCTTTAAGATCTTAACACAAAAAATGTACTATTTATATCAGGTATAGACATTTGTCTTCATGGTGAGCATTTTATATTATCAAATTATCAGATTTGAGAAGAGTTGATTTTTCAAAGTTGTATTTTTATTGGTTAGATAAACATCAATGACTAATGAAAGATAATGCTTATTTTAATTGTAAAACGAAATTAGTTATATAAAGTTCATCGATTAATCACTTACTGGAAAAACAACAATAAAATTGTTGAAAATTTGAAGAAAAAAAAAAGATGCATACTGATGAGTGAGAACAATGTACTTCTTGGAAAATAAACATAATAGCAATTAAACAGTTGAAGTAACTTCACGTAGTGGGTTTGACGTTCTTAGAAAACTAGGCGTTTGATGACATGTTAGATCTCCACAAAATCTAAATCTTAAACATAATGACGTGTTCCAGAAAATATTATGAGTCTTCTTAGGTAACAAGAATTGGGGAGTCACATCACTACTGCATGACGTCATGAGAGACGAAAGGTAAATAAACATGAACGTTAATCTGCAGAAATATTCCCTCCTTATGTCAGTATGTAAAATATTAGGTTGAGGAATAATTCGTGAGCGTTTTTGAATAATTTCATTCAAGCATTACATGCAAAACTATACAATACTTCAATGCATGAACACATTACACCCAAAACATTTATTATGATACTTTATTTCATGTAATACCTAGGTATATAGTATGCATTGTTTTAAACGAAATTGCAAGAAATTAAATGCGAAAAGCAGATGGTGTCGAAAATGCTCGATTTTGTCCACTTGACATTCCATTTAATGAGCTGAAAACGAAAGCAAAAATTAAAGACATATGAAAATCAAACACACCATCTATTAGAGCAAAAAATTATCTACCAAATGACATGAAATATTTTGCGAAAGCGTTTCATTTATGAATATATTTTTTTAACTTGAAAAAACGCTCACGAATTATTCCTCAATCCAATAGTTCAGATCAATCAATAAACCATTTTCTTTCTTGTGATATATAGCTCAGTACCAGAAAGTCAAAGGTTGCTTTTCTCTGTGTTTTCTGTTTACTAAACGAAAGGGTTATTTCTTAGTACAAAATACTAACAATTTTTCCTTCTTATCCGGTACTATTCTATGCTTATGAATAGCAAATATAAATATTTAGGGAAAATATCGTTTTATCTAAGCCCCCCGCTAGTACAGCGGTATGTCTACGAATTTACAACGCTAAAATCAGGGGTTCGATTCCCCTCGGTGGGCTCAGCAGATAGCCTATGTGGCTTTGCTATAAGAAAACACACAAACACGTTTTATCTAAACTTGATTTCTTCCATTGTGCTGTTGGGCCCGTGAGTCATAAATGCCATCCATTATTTTTCTACAACCCCTAATGATAATATTTTTGCATAACCGAAAAACTGGCTGAATACTAGAGGTCATATATATAATAAATTAATTTACAACACAAGTGCAATAAACTTTTCGTCTATTTTCTGATTTATTAATCATAACTACGATGAATATTCTTCCGTAAAAAAAACAAAAAAAACATTATGCAATTAAAATTGTCTCTAATTTGTATGGTTATCTATACGAGTTAATCTGCTAATTCATCGCTACAATAAAGTATCTAACTGTGTCATATTGTACAATATAACACTAATCTCGTAAATAAACTATTAAATTTTTCAAGCTGAGAATGTCTACTTTAAACTCAAGAGGATCTGCATTCAACTCATACAGTCCTCAAACTGAATTTTAGTACATTCAATTTGCTATTTCATCATGTACTTAAAGAAACTAGTTACTTATCTATAAAATTAATTTCTTATGATTAGCTCTTCAGTCGGGCTTATTCCTACCTATTATCTTAGCTATTTAATGCTGTTACATATTTCTTGATCCATTGTAAAAAACTCAAGCATCACCAGATAAAAAATAATAATAATTCAAAATAAAACACCTTAAAAGAGATAAATATAGATACATTTAAAGGAGTACGCACGCTGTCAGCTCGGTTTGTTTGTTTTTGAATTTCATGTAAACCTTCACAAGGGCTATTTCCGTTAGTTGTCCATAATTTAGCAGTGTAAGACTAGAGAGAAGGCAGCTATTTATCAACACCAGCCGCCAAATCTTGGGCTACTCATTTACCAGTGAATAATGGGATTTACCGTACAAAATAACGCACCCCTGGCTGAAAGGGCGAGCAGTGAAATTTCTACCCTTGAACACAGTTATTAACAAATATTACCACAACATATGAAAGTAATATTGTCTCTATGTGATGTCCGTAAGAGGCGCCATTGACTTTTGACCTGGAGTGTATGAAGAGCAATTTTTTCATGATGATAGCTGCTCATAAATGTACCGCACCACCTCCTGTGTATTCCCTATGGGAAAAGTAGTCTTCCCTCATCTGTCATCCAGGCAAATGACAAATCTTAACATCAGTTTAAGAAACCAGAAGCAAGATTCGTCTGTAAAGATGATATGGTGCCAGTGTTCTGAGTAAATTGGCATGCTACCTTGCTCATGCAGCATTGGATGATGTTCCTGTTTCATATCAGTTTGCAGATAGCCATTCTTGTAAAATAACCTTGTTTAGTCAGTCTTCTATATACTGTTTTTTGGGTACCCTCGAATGAATGTATTCTTGTCATTGCTGTTGCAAGACTTATTTTGAATTGACATGTTAACCTGATCAAAATACGTCATCTCGGGCAGTAGTTTTTCAGTGCCTACCAGTATACTTTCTTGGAACAACGTATCCTGTAGTCCAATGGCATCTCGGGATTCTGGATACAGTACGTTGGGGTACCTAACTGTACTGGCAATGTTCATTTGCTTCATACCATTTTGTAAGGCCGAACAATTTAACGCACTACAACTTCAGACAGGGCATAACTATTCACCAAGTATCTCAGAAAAATTATCTGAAAAATAGCGTTTATCCGTTTCGAAAAAGATTATACCAAAAACACACCCTTTTATACATAACAAACGACATTAATGTCATTAATGTGAGACGTAATTTATAAAAAAAAACATTTAAGTAAAAATGCCTTTACGTTACTTGGTTGATATGTGCGACCAACGTAAACATACACCAGTACGTGGAACTGATATACAATGATAACAAAACCGACTTCTACATGTATATACGATAAAATAAATCCACCTCTTTTACATATATTTACTGCCTTCCTTTTTTGTGTCTGATCTGCTGATTAAAGTAACTCGGGCATCTGTTCCTATGTTATTATTGTTTTGTGATTATGAATCAGACATATCTAGATAAATTTATAATGAAAGAGACTTACTCGAATACAACCACGTGGTGTATAATTATATTAACGTGTTCGTTCATATATAAACAGTTATCTCGGGGAATATTCCAAAGATACTCGAAATTCAACTGTTTATTTTTCGTTAAACATAAGCAAAGACAAATCGCTTGAATAAAAACTGTAGAGGGTAGGGTGTAAGTTAGCACGGGGTTGTATATTGCAAGGTAAGTTAACCACAAATTAAATAAAACTGTAAATTCATCTTGTGTTTTGTACTAGTTTATTAATTAATAAATCAGAAAAGTGTAAAGATAATTCTTCAGTAGGACAGACAAATCATAGTATTAATGTTTGTAGATGTGAAGTTTAGTTAATGGAACAGAGATAAAAAACAAACAAACAATTACGTTCTTCTTCAAAGAAATCTTCAGTTTCATTCCACTGAGTGTACATCAAGAAACATTAGTTTTTTTGGATTACGATGGCTTGAATGTACTTGTTTGTTAACAGGAAGCGATGGAAAATCAATTATTTAGAAAATACTAGGTAAATTGAGATCTGTAAAATCCGTTTGGATATTATAAAATTTGAGAATTTATAATTAAGTTATTCAGTAGAACAGACTGGAACTGAAGTTAAATTGGTTGGAATGAGGCTCAGATTTAAATTTAAGATTGTCATACTGGTAAAAGAGTAGCAACTATCGAGAGATCCGTTTAAACCATTACATTTTCAACAGAGGAAATTAAAGTAATTAACTGATAGTTTGTCAACATTATCCTTAAGAAACATGTTGATGAAATCGGTATTTAGTAATTTAATTCTGTAGGCAGTATTAATAAGGATTTGATGACTAACAAGTGCATATTTAGTTTCATCAGCTGTAATTGAGGTGTCAACAAATTTTGGAAAAACGTAATATGAGAAACCAGGAGTGTGACATGAAATCTTATTTTTAGTTGGGAAAATTTATTTTTAAAAAAGTCATCATCTTGTTTTCAGAAAGTGTAGATTAAAAATCCACTTTTCAATTAGTTTTGATATTGTTGGAGCTTGATTTATTTCGGAATTAACTTACGTTAAATTATATGCATAGAAAGATTATTATATGATACGCTGAATAATTGTTGACTCCTTCCTGTAGATGAAAGCAATCATATTAGAATTTAATAAGACTGATTATTAAATCAGTACTTACTTATTATTCGCTTATAATACGTTAAACTTTTGGGCCTCAAAAGAGAAAGTAGTTTTACTGCAAGATTACACCTAGACAGTCACAGACGGGCTATGTTCCTGATGTCTGGGCGCCCATATTTTTTAGAAATAAAAATATCTAGCTATAATTTGACATACTTGACAAAGTAAAAAAAAGCAAAACAAACCACGCATATCTTAGTATACAGTTGCCATGTTGCCGATAAGGAAAATAACTTACTTTCACATCATTCAAAAGTATGCTCTATGGATGAGTCATTTTTGTCACTTTTGATTAAATGAGAATAATGCATGTACACTTGTAACAAACATGCACTTACACACGGTTTGTTATAGTTTAACACTCCTACGAAAAGTGGGGCCTAATAGGCCCCAGAGCAACTTGAAAGGTTATTAATATTAGGCTAATAATTTTGTATTTAAATGAAATTGCCATTTAAATCCATTAATTAATGGATTAACGAGATTCCCACTGTCCCTATCTACTATCTAGCGAAACCACAGCCAGGGGAACGGGCTTGGAGAAATCAGGACTAGAAACGTCTTTTCGTAGGAGTGTTAACCTAAATACAAACTAAAAAGTACTTACTGTAATAAATTTATGCTGTCATTTTTTGCCAAGGAATTGTAGTTAATACATAGCATACAAAGTAAGTGTTATTGTCAATAGATGCGTATATTAACTGATTGTACAATGCGAATGGTGTAACTCTGCGTTTGTGACGCCCGACGCCATTTGTGAACAATATCTGAATAGTTCAACTTGCAGAGGCTTTCTCTTTTAACAGATATTTGTGACATAAGCACGAATGATTATTCACCATGTATTCAAAGTGAAATAAAGTAATATTTTTGTCTGAGTGATCAAACCTGAAATTCTTACAAACGTTTGAATTTTATATTCAAAAATTTGGTAATTATAATTACAAAGCGAATGTCATGAAATAATGTATTCAACAACCTATAAATGTAATGAAATTACTTAAGTTTCTTTTAACTAAAACTAAAACAAACTAGCCAATTATTTTGTGCTAAATAGATTTATAAAGAAGTGTTATTGAGAGTTAAATTGATAACAAAACAAAAAAGGTAAGCAAGTTATAATCTTATTATATATATTAAAATAATTTCTCTAACCCTAAAGCACTTGTCACTAAGACTTTTGGAACTAAAAACTAGTAGTGACCCAGATTTTCTTTTTCTCTAGCTACGTCCCTGAATGTTGTTGACTCTCATAAGTGAAAGTTCTCTTAATGGAAGCTTACTTTGGAAAACGTATTAAACTTATGGTTCTCAAAAGTGAGTTATACGCTTTTCTAAGCTAGAAAATTAGCAAGAAAGACGTTCACCAAATGTGGATTATTCATTATGGTTAAGGTGACTCACTTTTGCATTCTGGCAAGGATATGAGAAGTTGATTAGCTCTTAAAAGGCAAATGAATCCACGTACAAAATTACAAGTTCCGACAGTGTATTTCGTTTTCTACTCGTGTAAAAATTACACTCTAAAGATTTTGTCACGAAAAAAACTATTTTTTACCCAAGAACATTTTACTTAGTATTTTCTTCTTTTTCTGTCTGTTGCCTAACTACTACTAAAATTCAATTCTTGAACTTAGGTGACTCTTTCTTATGATATACTGAAGACAAACTCTCGTTACATTTAAACTTTGGACAGCAATGATTAAAAACAATTTGGACAAAATATTTAAAATATAGCAAATATACAACTGTTTAAAAGTTTTCTGAAATTTGTTCTTTTTGTTTATATGTCGCAGATATCTTTGAAAACAACTTTTAACTACAGTAAAATGGAAGAAATCTCGGTGTTCTGAATAAAAAAAAAATAAAGAGAGAAAAGTTTCTAATACTGTAAGAAGATTTAATGTTATACAAAACTATATTACAACTAAATCACTCACAAAATTATATTACACTGTTATAACTAAGGTATTTTGTGTTTTTTTTCTACACTACTTTCGAAATATTATTTAGGGTCGTCTTTAAGTTAGCATAAACGATCATATTTATTATACTAAATTTGATCATTTTCTTGTCAATAATTTATTTAGGTAGCATTAATTGGCATGACACTTTGGATAATGTTGCCTATCATTGTTTGGTAAAGTTGTCTGCTGATCACTCAACAGCCTCCATATATGACCAGTCTAAATGTTAATATTCATTACTTCCATCCTGAGTTATAAAAACCTCTTGCCATTCTGTCTTATAGTTCATCTGTTGATTCTACGAATAACTTAAAACACCAAAGAATGATCCAGTCGTGCCGATAGAGTATCGATAATATTTTACATTTTTAAAATACTGCAGTAAACAAATTTCTCGATTAAAATAAAAAACAACAAAGGTTTATTAGTATCACTCATTAAAAGTACAATAAAATGATTGTACAGTACTATAACAATTAACTTTAGGCCAATTCTTTGGAATGCAAACCTTAAGAAATAAAGCATTTGCTTCTTCTGAAAGAAAACCGATCATAATTTTAGTTATATATTAACCATATAAGAACGAATAAGTTGTTCCAATCTAAGCATAAGGTAACTGAATAGAAAATAAACTGATTTTTTTAAATCTAGTGTAATATAAAAATACGTAAAGAAAAATAAATGTTCCTCGCAGTATCTAGTTGTTAAAATATAATAAAATTGTGAAGTAATAATGAAACTCTATGCTAAACTTTAAAAATAATTAAATATACACTTCACTTGTCAATCCATCCCACACTATATATTTTAAATTTCATCGTGTGAGTATGCAAGTGGGTACACGTACACAAATGATAATGATGCCAAGTAGTGCAATAATTTGGAAGAATTGAAATTTAACGTAGTGTGAATAAATAGTTTTACTGTTTTTTTTAGGTGCGAAGTACGTGAGTTCATTAAATGAAATAAATTACAAGTAAATGAACTTCAACAAGAAATCTACATATAACGTAACGCAAAGAAACATATTGGTAACTGATACGTTCAATCTAACAAAATCTAAATAAAGTAGACTACAAGCTGTAAATCAATAAGCTAATAGGGTCGTTAAATATATTTTAATGAGATTGGGTTGAGATTTGTTTATTTAATGTAAATCAATAAAAACAAACACGTACTGACATTTTGTTACGCCTTCGTAACATAAGATGTCTTACTTTATATATAAGGTTTTCAGGTCTGAACTTATTCGTTCTTAGACTTCTCTATCCAGCTCACATCATATATAAACATTCAGGCAGCTGAGAAAAATACCTTTTTCAGTGATTTCTTTAAGTTTGTTTATAATTTCACGGCATGATGAAAATTAAGTTATATGTAAAGTATAAATAGCAGTTACTACAAAAAAATGTTTCTGTCGGTGTTTTGGTGTTTACTAGGTAAACATTTCTATAAGGAATAAAATTACTTATTTCAGTTTTGAAAATTTCCACAACCATAACAATCGAAAAAACTGATTAGTAAACGCTTGATGTTTTATTCGTGCCTATGACTGTTCACACAACACCAAAACATAATTTTCTCCCTGTGATTAATGAAACAATATTGCAGCATATTGGATGATTAGCATGTGGGATTAACCGTCACATTATAACGCCCCCACGGCTGAAAGGGCAAGAATGTTTGGTGTGACAGGAATTCGAACCCGCGACCCTCGGATTACGAGTCGAGTGCCTTAACCACCTGGCCATGACCAAATCAGTGATAACACTATAAGGGTCATGCCAGGCCCTTGAAAACAGATACATACTGAATGAAAATCTAAATTCAATAATATAAATCATAAAATTGTCTAAATTAAATCTCACTGAATAACTAAAATATGAATTTCATGTTTTTTTCTTTTTACATTCCAGTCTCATTTGTAATTTTCACATACCAAAAGTAAGAAACAGAAAAAAACTCACTATCTTAATTCACCGTAAAAATCTGTGAAAACAATTCGAACAAGGAACAAGGCTATTTACGGTTTTATTTTGTTTTGTTATTGCTTTCATATTATTTGTATTACTTGATTCAAATTCAGACCTTTTATTTTTCTCTAAGGTAGATACATAAGAAATAAATAGTCACTCGATTGGTTGTTAAAATTGTGAAGTATTTTAAAAATTTAGTTATTACAACACAAGAAATAACTATAATCCTCTCCAGTTTGATACTAAATGGTTTAAATTTTATATTATGAGATTAGTACCACAATGAGATTAAGATAAAAAACTTGTATCAATTGAGAGGAATAAGATATAGTACTGTACCAATATATGCATTACAATAACAAACCTCTTCATTACCCATTAATATGTATGAATAAATACAAATTTCCCAAAACGTATAAAATGTAGTTAACGAAAATTTACGAAACGTTTTTGTAAATAATTAGAACTAACTTTGCACGTGTGAGACGTGCAGCGTACCGTAAAAATGCGTGCTAAAAACAGGTATGTTATAACGAGATAACCTGTAATACACGATTGAAGTTTAGAAAAACTACTTTTACACTCATTATAAGCATTAAAAAATATATTTTTAGTTCAACCAACTTTTTCGCTTTTGCGTTTTCATCAGAGCTAGATCGATCGACGATCCTGGTCCACAAGACGTAAATTACTTTTATGTTAATACACAGGTATACTTCACTTGATGGGAACGCTAGCTAGCTCTATTATTGTCTGGCCTCACACACTTAGGAGCTGACTTTTCCCGGTAAAGATAGTTAATGTCCTCGTTAAAATAATAACGTCCGGAGTAATTCACTGAAGTTGAACAGTTTGTTATGTTTGAACTCTACAAACTTTCCTAGTCAGATGCTGTAGTTTTCGGATTAATAGGCGTTAATCACAATTACAGCTTCCTGGGCCTATAGCACACAAACTGTAGCTTTCCAATAATAGTCTTCTTCTATCTCTCCACTGGTCGCTTTCTTATATGAATCACGCGAGTTTATAGAAATTTCAACAATGCTCTAGTGCGTTTTCGTAAAATTAATATTATTGATTCCTACTCTCAAGAATCTTCTACAGATATACAGTCAACAATATACGTCACATGCAAAAGAGAAAAGCTACACTGATAAAACGTAGGCACTAAAATTAATGTACAACTGTAAAACTGTCACAACTCTATTGTTACAAATTATAATTTATGTCGGACAAGTCTCTAATTTATTATGTTGCATACATTATGTATTACGATTTCAAGTAACCAGAAAATGGGATTTGAATTTAATTCTCAATTTATGATATTTGCTATTAAGATTGATAAACATAATTTTCTTTCTTAACACAAACAACAATACGATTTATAATAACATTACAAATAATCGTTTATATACAAGATTTTTACAAACTTTACTGAGTCCTCTATGTGGTCTAGAACTGAGTATTTTATCGACGGTCCACGTCCACGAGACACAAATTACTTTTATGTTGATACACTTTACGGGAATGCTAGCTAGATCTATTCTTCAAACACGCGTTTCTTCTGCTAAGTTATGCAATGGCTTCATAGAAATACTAATGTCCGAAGTTAATTCACTGAAGTAAACTGTTTGTAATTTTATAAATCTAAAACCTTGTTCAAATATTTGTAGTATTCTGATTAATGAGCGTTTATCACGATTATAGCTTCCGAGGTTTACAATATACTGACTATAACAATCCAACAATATAATATTGTCCCTCAGCGCGTCGATTAATAATCTCTAGGCCAAGTTTTGTTTTTGTTTGTTCATTTTTGAATTTCGTGCAAAGCTACACGAGGGATATCTGCGCTAGCCGTCCCTAATTTAGCAGTGTAAGACTAGAGGGAAGGCAACTAATCACCACCCATCGCCAACTCTTGGGCTACTCTTTTACCAATGAATAGAAGGATCGACCGTTTCATTATAATGCTCCTACGGCTGAAAGGGTGAGCATGTTTGGTGCGGCGGGGATTCGAACCCGCGACCCTAAGATTACGCGTCGAACGCCTTAACCCACATGGTCATGCCGGCCGGGCCTTTAGGCCAAGTTCTCGAAAGTTCAGTTGACAATAGTGTAAAACATATTTCTGATTCTCACACTCGAAAATCTATAAATTTTGAGAACAGGCGGGACTTTCACAACATATATCTAACAGTATTAGTTACATGCATTTCTAAATATATATTTAACTAAAGCAAACACTAATATTAAAGGAAGTATACATTAGTAAATCCGTTACAATATAAATTGAAACATTTTCATTGAGCAGAAGATTAAATTTCATTCAAATATGAATACGAACAAATGTATCTAGAGATAAGTCAAAGGTCTCATGGTTCAGTATATCCATCCCTAATTTTGAACTAATGACCAGAAAGAAAGCAGCCAGCCTTCAACACCTGCCACCCTTAAGGTTTTCCCCAGCTCTTTAAAACAAATGATAGGATACTGTCTGTAGCGAGTTCGGCAGCATCACGTTTCGAACACCGGGCTCTACTTAAACCTTAATAAAACTTTTCATTAAAAGCACACAAATATACTATTCTTAGAAAATATTGTATTGTCTTTGTAAACGTGTAGTACACTCTTGTAAAAAAAAATCAGAATAAGGAAGAAAGTTTTATTATTATAGAACTAAACAGACAACTTCCTGGATGGTGAAGAATCAACCAATAGGAGAACGAATGAGTGTGCAAGCGTAAGTACCAAAATATTAGTCACACAAAGATTACAGAAGTTCACTGGTTACCAGAAATAAAATGAAACGGGGAAAAGAGTAATGACGTCTGAAATACTAGAAAAGAGTAACAATTAGAATACAAAAGATGAGATGTTGGATTGAAAGTATCTACTTCAAAATACTGAGAATCTTAAAAATAAAGATATATTTTTCTTATGTGGAAATAAAAATAATTAGAGTGAAACTGTGTTATTACTTAATCAGTGTATTACGAAAACTAAAAAAGAAAAAAAAAATGCTTTTTGGATATTATCACAAAGTTACAAGAAATATACGCACTAGCCTTCTCTAGTTTTTAGCAGATAAGACTAAAGCAGGGGTTCTTAACCAGAGGTGCCCGCACCCCTAGGGGGTGCGAAGATGATTCCCAAGGGGTGCGAGGATGCCCATGAATAATTAAAGCAAATCTATATTTTTACATAAGAGTATGCTTTATATTTTTAGCTTTTTTTTATATTTAAGTTTCCAGGGGGTGCGAGAAATGATTACTGATTTGAAAGGGGTGCAAACACTGAAAAAGGTTAAGAACCACTGGACTAAAGGAAAGGCAGTTAGTCAACAATACACATCACCAATGTTCGTTTGAATTGTGGGTTTTGACCGTCATCTCATAACGTGCCCATGAACTCTCGAATACACAGTATGACATGCTAGCCACTAAGCCACACTCAGCTAAACAATAAAGAGGAAAAAAAACAGCCTCAACATGCGAGGCTTATTATGTGCGACTATTGTTACGATTCCCTATTACCGTAGTGTATAATAAGCAAAAATAAGAAAATGTCAACTCTGCAATTTTGTAGTTTTATAGATATATAACATAAACACTAACACCAAATATTAATTTACATACAATAATTTACAAATATGTACAATAAAAAAAATCTCTTTTTCTTATGTCGAAATTCAACTTCAGGATGTAAATTCAAAGATAAAATTCATGTTAGGTTGGACAGTGACAAAACGTTCGCTGTTCCATTGTCCATTGCACCAACACTTGTCGACATTTTCAAAAACGCTTTTCAACACTTCTCAAAAAGAACAAAGCTTACAGAAGTTACAATAGTTAAGACTAAATCTTTAGAGTGGTAAACAAAAAATTCATAACAACTTATAAACCTACGATTAATATCTAGGTTTAAAGATTCTTTCGAATTCCATACAGCAAATCTCTGTCTGAAATGGTTATTCAAATTAAACTAAACCAAACTTTTAAGAAAAACAATTCTCTCTCACTTATAACCGGAACATGAAACTTTTTAAATAAAACCCCAAACAAAACTGTTACAGAGAGCGCGCATGCCAAACTGTGTTAGTTATGTTATACGTCATTGATCAGGCAACACACCTGCAACGCCTAACAAGCAATTTTTTAAAACAAATTCGACATCGTAGCATCTCTAGTTACAAAAATTTAACAAATTATTTACTTTGTTATATTTTCAGATATCAACCTTGCTCAGCATATAAAGTAACAGTATTTAAAATACATATGAAATTTACACTATAGATAAATCATCTAACAACGTTTCCTTGTTCAGCAATGTTTTATATTCTAAATTGTTAAAGAAACTAACTCCATTTCAATTTTTTAAAAATGTTATTTAGCATAAGAAATGAGGGTTAACTAAAGTTTTCTTCTTTCATCTTTCCAGCGCGGGGTCTGGCATGGCCTAGCGCGTTAAGGCGTGCGCTTCGTAATCTGAGGGTCGCGGGTTCGCATCCCCGTCGCGCCAAACATGCTCGCCCTTTCAGCCGTGGGGGAGTTATAATGTGACGGTCAATCCCACTATTTGTTGGTAAAAGAGTAGCCCAAGAGTTGGCGGTGGGTGGTGATGACTAGCTGCCTTCCCTCTAGTCTTACACTGCTAAATTAGGGACGGCTAGCACAGATAGCCCTCGAGCAGCTTTGTGCGAAATTCAAAAACAAACAAACTTTCCAGCTCAAGCAGCTTGAAGGAAAAGAACACAATCTGCTAAGGACCACCTGCTAAAGTGTTGATTCCATAATTCGATTTTTTTGTTTCACAAGAATATATTTCTGATTTACATGTACTTTCTGTGTGTGTGCAGGTAGTATAGAATGTGTACATAACCTTTTCGAATCTCTAAGTTTCCTTTCTAGTCCATTTTAGTTAGGTAAGAAAACTTCATCTTGACATATTATGTCATCTGTAGTACAATTTTTCTTTCCTCTAATAGAAAGTTTACTCAACTGTTCAATGTCACCATTTTTGTTTGAACCTTCTGTTTTTTTTCTTCATGAAACTATCTTCTTTTTTACTCATTCTGTTGTTTTTATAGTAAGTGGTCTATACACCTACTTAGTTTAAAACTCTTGAATCAAGCACTGAAGAGCTTAAAGCATTATTGGTCATTGGCAAAGGGACCTATATCTTCTTTACCAGTGCATTATGTTCTTTATCTTGTAGTAGGACTGTTATATTGCTATTTAAAACAATTTGCAGATACATTGGCTGACTAACTTCTAAATCTTGTTTGTTTGTTATTTTGCTTTAGAAATTTGAATTGTTTTCTCTCCATTTCTTGATAACCAGGTCTCTTACAATAATAACAAATGTTTAACTTTTTTTTTCAGAATTTGTCTTATTTTGATTAGCAGTAAAGCCAGAATTTCCACAATTTTTGAAGTTCAATTTTTTCGTTCAAACTGAATTGTGAATCAAAACAAACTAGCACGTGTTGGTACCTGTATAAAAAATTATCCAGTCACAATGAGTGATCTAAACTTTTCAGTCTTTGTACACATTTATATCTAAGCTATTTCTTTAATGCTACTTCTTTGTGTCAAGCAAATTCAACACGAGTCATTAAATGATTTTGTACTTTGTCTAAAATTTTGCCTGCATTTTTTGGGGATTTATTCGTACGTTTCTAAAAATTTTCTTTTTTGACAACATCATAATTTGCACAGTCTTGAAGACTTAAGGCTGAAAAAAACTTCTAGAGCCTTCCCTGCTAATTTGGATTGCAATAACATACACAAATTATCTCTAGGAAATTCCATAAGTATACATATTTTCTCAAAAAACAAAAAAAAGCTACCAAAATCATTCTCATTGAAAAAAGGAAGGTATTTAATAATATTTTTGACTGTTTTCTCACATCTTCCAGCATAATTCCCAGCTCAAAAATGACTTTTGATCTTAAACTTGGATCTCTTTTTAGTCTAATTTATATTCTTGTTTTTTCTCTCTCTCTCAAGTCTTAGTTGTTAATCAAATTAAAGTTGTTTTTATTTCTATAATCTATTGAAAAGTCAGATTTAAATTTTGCATATTTTTCAAAATTTGAAGATTCAGAGTTAGTATTTTCAGTTTATGACTCACCTACTACCTTATTATAAATAATGTCACCTTCCTAATCATCAAGTCTTTTATTCTATATTTTTTAAAATTAACTAGGCTTAATTCCAAAATTTGTTTTTCTTTCATCTTAATAGATACTGTCAAGTTTCTTGCATAATTCTTAAAATGACATTTGAAATTAAGAAAGTTTTTCTTTAATAAATTTTGCTTCCAAAACCCTTTCAACAGTGAACTTTTTAGCCATTTTGAACTTCTTACGGTTTAAACATATTCACAAAATTTTACATCATAGTAAACTATAAATTATTTTCAACTTAAAACTAACTTTGAATATTGACACAAGAAATGTTTAAACAGATCTAGACTAAAAATATAAATTATATAAAACATAAATTATATATGTATTCATAACTATACAAATTCTAAATATTTTCTCAATTTCTTACAACCAACTCTAGACAAGGCCCAATAAAAACAAGAAAATGACAATTCTGCAATTTTGTAGTTTTACAGATATACACTGTTGTGCAAAAGTTTTAATACAAGAGAATATTTTGTTATTCTTTCCAGTTTATGGGGTTAATTCTTCCATGCCATTGGACAAAGTAAATTTTAACATGATAGTAACGTCCCCTCACTAAGTTAAATCATTTCCACTTTAATGACATCATATATGGCCAGGTAGATAGAATCGCAAGCGGCTGGAAAAGTAACCACGTGTATTCAAAACCTGTCCTTTATAAACGCTATATTCAAAGGCGTAGATCCTGGGGGGATGGGGGTACACATCCCCCCTTCATTTTAGGTGGGGGGTATGGTGCATACAATAATCTCCCCTACAGTTTAGTCTGTTGAATTGTTTTATTGCATCACAGGCCTACAAATTGTGTTTCTTCTTGCGATTCTCGTGTTCTTACCAATCGAATTACATAATTAGGCCTAGATGTAGGCTTTTTCAGTAGCCGAAATGTACATCTTTAATATAAGCGTGCTTGTAAGCTTTTCGATCTAAACGATAATTCGTAATTATCAGTCAATAGGCCTAAGTATACATGCAAGTATCATGGCAACAAGATTACTCTGTGACAGCATGTTTACAGCTTTCAGGTTCACGTAATCAGAGATTACCAATTTGCAAATTGAACAGTCCACATAAGTGGTTGAAAAATCATCCCCCCCTCATCGGGTGTAAAAAATCTACGCCCCTGGCTATATTGGTAATACTTTCTTGCTGTTTCGACAACAGTCACGTTTCCAAGTTTCATTCTTACCTTAATTCCCAACAACCCAATATCAAATTTAGACTCGAATTCGAAGAAAATTATTCTTTACAGTTCTAGGCGTCAGTATTACCAACTAAGGTAAATATTTCTCTACCTCTGTCTATCATAAAAGGACTTCTATTGGCCTCTACACAAAGTTCAACAGTTTTATCCCCAACTTCTTCAAATATAAGTTGTGATATCATTGTTAAACATAATTTTAAATAATTGTTTTAATTATTTTATCTTACATGAAGAAATTGACATATTACATAAACGCATGTTAAATAATGCCTATCCGACTGATTTTTTAACGAAGATTAAACGTCCAATATTCCAACCACCCAGCCAACGTATACATCCTCCCCAAATTTCCCCTTATTATTTATCTTCCTTTTATGGCTTCGCAAACTCTTATTAATTAAAATTACGATGTTTCACTTGTGATTTACCTTACATTGTTCTTTGAAAGTAGTCTGAAATCTAATTTTGGACTTTGTCCTGACAATTTTGCACAATATTTATAAAAAGCACACAAACGTTATAAATAACTTACAAAACTGTAGACTACAAAAATAATCCCATATTACCGTAGTGTATAAGTAAAAACAAGAAAATAACTCTGCAACTTTGTATATATATATATAACACTAATATAAAATATTAACTTGTATGCAATAATTTACAAATGTGTACAATACAAATAATATCACTATTTCTTGGGCCTGGCATGGCCAAGCGCGTAAGGCGTGCGACTCGTAATCCGAGGGTCGCGGGTTCGCGCCCGCGTCGCGCTAAACATGCTCGTCCTCCCAGCCGTGGGGGCGTATAATGTGACGGTCAATCCCACTTTTCGTTGGTAAAAGAGTAGTCCAAGAGTTGGCGGTGGGTGGTGATGACTAGCTGCCTTCCCTCTAGTCTTACACTGCTAAATTAGGGACGGCTAGCACAGATAGCCCTCGAGTAGCTTTGTGCGAAATTTCAAAACAAACAAACAAACACTATTTCTTGGTAGGTCCACGTTGTCAGTCCATTTCAACATACTTCAAAGGCAGTATGTTAAAATTCAGCTCTATGTTGTATATTCAAAGTTGATTGGACAGTTACAAAAAGTTCACTGTTCCAATGTTCACTGCATCGAAACTTGTCAATATTTTCAAAGGTAGTTTTCAACAATTCTCAAAAAGCACTTACAAATGTTAACACTAAATCTTAAATTTCTAGCCTTTTAGAATTCTAAACTGCTAATAATAAGCTTGTAACACAATTCTACGAGGCCTGACATGGCCTAGCGCGTAAGGCGTGCGGCTCGTAATCCGAGGGTCTCGAGTTCGCGCCCGCGTCGAGCTAAACATGCCCGCCCTCCCAGCCGTGGGGGCGTTATAATGTACAGTCAATCCCACTATTCGTTGGTAAAAGAGTAGCCCAAGAGTTGGCGGTGATGACTAGCTGCCTTCCCTCTAGTCTTACACTACTAAATTAGCGACGGCTAGTACAGATAGCTTGTTTGTTTGTTTTTTGGAATTTCGCACAAAGCTACTCGAGGGCTATCTGTGCTAGCCGTCCCTAATTTAGCAGTGTAAGACTAGAGGGAAGGCAGCTAGTCATCACCACCCACCGCCAACTCTTGGGCTACTCTTTTACCAACGAATAGTGGGATTGACCGTCACATTATAACGCCCCCACGGCTGGGAGGGCGAGCATGTTTAGCGCGACGCGGGCGCGAACCCACGACCCTCGGATTACGAGTCGCACGCCTTACGCGCTAGGCCATGCCGGGCCCAGTACAGATAGCCCTCGAATAACTTTGTGCGAAATTCAAAAAACAAACAAACACAATCCTACGTTCAATACCTAGGTTCAAATATTATTTGAATTCGATACAGAAAATCTGTCTGAAATGGCCACTCAAACTAAACTAAACCAAACTTTAAAATACAAAAAATAACAAATACTTATTTCGCTTTCTCTTAACGAAAACGAAAACTTCGGACGTGTTCTACAGAATCTCTTAGAAAACCGTTACAGACATCTCGCGCTTGCGAAAAACAGTTAGTTTTACGTCACTGATCATGCGATACACATGCAGCGCCTAAGTGCGATTTTACAATACAGCATTACAAAAGTAGTTTACTATCAGAACCTTTGGCTACTAAAAGAACTGTAATTGATGTGTAATTTAACTTATGATAAAGGAAAGGTTAACAATATATACTTGGTAAAATATATTAGTAAGATCAAACATTATTTTCTTCAAAATCATTTACCGGTAAGCTATTCGATAAGTACTTTAGGAGGCATATTTATAATTAGAAGTGACTTGACTTTTTCTCGCTAGTCCTTACAAATCTCTTGATTTGTTTGTTTATTTTTTAATTTTGCGCAAAGCTACACGAGGACTATCTGTGCTAGTCGTCCCTAATTTAGTAATGTAAAATTAGAGGAATGGCGGTTAGTCATCACCACCCACCGGCAACTCTTAGGCTACTCCTTATGCCAACGAATAGTGGAATTGATCGTGACATAACAACGCACCCACGACTGAAAAGGTAAGAACGTTTAGTGTAAAAGGAACTCAAACCTGAGATAACGAGTCGAGCGCCCTAACCACCTGGCCATGTTGGGTTTTCTCTTTTGATTATCCTGAGCAACTGATAAAAGATATGACGTAAAAAATTTTTAAAAAGCCTCAGCAAAACACTGTGAATAGTAGATAGAATAAATACCTAACTATTTTATTGTTGTAGGAATGGACTTGTAACTAATGAAATGAAACAATGAAAGTCCACTAAAATATGAGGAGTCGCTGAATGTGTCCTAGTTATCTAACTGTATACATTTTTTAATGTATTTCAAACTCATTTGGTTAGTGAAATGAGAACAAGAAAGTGTTGAATTTTACGGAAAAATTATCTCTAGTTAAGAAAAAATTACTTTCAGTATTAATACTGTAATTGCATAGAGCATATATTTCTATAAATATGAACTGTAAATAACGCAAGTTTTACTTGAGCTTTTAGTATTATAAACTTTTTATACTCTAACAGATTAAATATTTCAATATCTACGTTTTTTTCAGTTTTATATATATTTAGAAATGTGTGTAACTTATGTTGCTAAATGTGTATTGTGCAAATCCTGCCTGTTCTCCAAATTCTTAGAAGATTCTCGAGAATAAGAAACAACATATGTTTTACGAAAACACCAGCGTATCTTCGAATATTATTGGGCCAATTGAACTTTCTAGAACACCGCCTAAAGATTATAAATCGAATCGCTGGGAGGCAGTTTAAAGACATTTATATATGTAAAAACGGCTCGTTTGGGTTGCGAAAATGTTTTACGTAGAGGAGTGAACAACGTTTCAACTTTCTTCGGTCAATCATCAGGTTCACAAAGATAGAAAGAGGTAACTGACTGAAACTGACCACATGTTTGAAAGGTGTAACTGAGTAACTGAGTGTCGGAATGTAGAGGGCGAGCTTAGATGTTTGAATATATAATTTTGTATTATTTATTTTTATTATTTATATTATTTTTTAATATGGGTATTAAGGTGTTCCTTTGTATTGGTTTATTTTGGGCTTAAGTTGTTGTATAAGTAAGGCTTCTTTAATTTTGCGTTTGTTTATGTTTGTTTCTTTATTTGTTTAGTATTTGAGAGTTTTCTATAGTTATGTTGTGTTTATTTGACTTGCAGTGTTCGAAAACGTTTGAAGGTGACTTTTTATGGGCCCGGCATGGCCTAGCGCGTAAGGCGTGCGACTCGTAATCCGAGGGTCGCGGGTTCGCGCCCGCGTCGCGCTAAACATGCTCGTCCTCCCAGCCGTGGGGGCGTATAATGTGACGGTTAATCCCACTTTTCGTTGGTAAAAGAGTAGCCCCAGAGTTGGCGGTGGGTGGTGATGACTAGTTGCCTTCCCTCTAGTCTTACACTGCTAAATTAGGGACGGCTAGCACAGATAGCCCTCGAGTAGCTTTGTGCGAAATTTCCAAACAAACAAACAAAAGAGTTTTTATGTTCTTTAAATCTGGTTTACATTTTCCTACTTGTTTCTCCAATAAAGAAGTCGTGGCAGTTATCACATTGTATTTTATAAATAATGCTCGTGTAATGTTTGTCAGTGTAGTTTTTGCATAGTATAACCTCAGTTTTGTGCCTGGTTTTTGAATAAATTTGGTATTAACTAGAATGTCATATTTTGTTACTAGTTTTTGCCAAATGTTGGTTATTTTTCTGCTAATGTCGAGAATATATGGTATGCAGCAGTATATGGTTTTGTGATTTTTTGATTCGTGAGATATATTTACTTTTGTTGGTTGATTTTGCTTTCTGTCTAGGTGTGTGCGTATTATGTTTTCTACGGTTTGTGAAGGAAACTTATTGATGTTGATGAAGTATTGTTTTATTTTGTCTAATTCATCGTTAATTTTATCTGGTGAGCATAGTTTTATGGCTGTGTTTATTTGGTTTCTTAGTATGTTGAGTTTTTGTTTTGTTTCATGTGCTGAGTCCCAAGGAATGTATAGTCCAATATGGGTGATTTTTCGGTGGATTTCTGTTTTAAATTGTGTATCGGTTCTTGTAATTTTGAGGTTAAGAAATGATATTTGATTGCTTCCTTCTTGTTCACATCTGAAGTTGATATTGGGATGTATAGCGTTAATGTGATTGAAAAATTTAAGTGTGTGTTCTATAGATGTGAATCCCGCAATCGTGCCGTCTACATATTTGTACCAGTATAGTGGTGGATGTAATGCTGTGTTAATTGCTTGTGTTTCAACTTGTGTCATAAAAATATTGGCTAGAACTGGTGATACTGGGTTGCCCATGCTTAGGCCATTTGTTTGTATATAGTTGTGGTTGTTGAACATGAAGTTTGTCTTCATCGTGGTGAATTCTATGAGGGCTGCTAATTGGTTACTGGGAATGTCTATAGATGGGTTAGGGTCTCGGATATAGAGTTCTAAGGCTATCTTGCAGGCTTCAGCGGTTGGAACTTCTGTAAAGAGGGATATAACATCGAAACTGGCCATTAAGGCTTTATGATTAAGTTGATTAAGATTAGACTTGAAATTAAAAGAGCCTTTGATGAATGAGCTGGAATATGTTACATATTTGGAGAATGCCCATGCTGTGTATTTACCAAGATTGTAATTAAACGATTCATATGTGGACATTATTGGTCGTAATGGACAATCTGGTTTATGAGGTTTGGGGATGCCGTATATTTGTGGTGTGCGTGAGTCGGTTTTGCGTAGGTAGGAATAAAGTGTTTGTGAAATTGTGTTGGCTTTTTCATTTTTAGTAGTATTTTGTTTAGTTGCGTTTCGTGTGTCTTTGTTAGATTTGTGTGTATTGGTTTAAATTTGTTAGTGTCTGATAGGATATTCTTCATTTTTTAGATGTATTCCTTCGTGTTCATTATGACTTTAGCGTTTCCTTTATCTGTTTTTAGTATGCTTTTTGTATGGCGTTTCGCGTTTTCACGTAAAATTTAACTTACGTTTTCTATTAGCTAGTGGCCTGGCATGACCTAGCGCGTAAGGCGTGCGACTCGTAATCCGAGGGTCGCGGGTTCGCGCCCGCGTCGCGCTAAACATGCTCGCCCTCCAAGCCGTGGGGGTGTATAATGTTACGGTCAATCCCACTATTCGTTGGTAAAAGAGTAGCCCAAGAGTTGGCGGTGGGTGGTGATGACTAGCTGCCTTCCCTCTAGTCTTACACTGCTAAGTTAGGGACGACTAGCACAGATAGCCCTCGTGTAGCTTTGTGCGAAATTCCCAAACAAACTATTAGCTAGCAGGTGAGTTTATGAAACAAAGTACTTTATGTACAATGCACTCAATGGTACTGATTACATTAGAATAAATAGTTGTGTTCAAAAAGATAGCATGAAGTTTTGCAAAAATGTATATTTTTGTACTATTCTAGAATTTCATTACATAATTAACGTTTCACTTCTTAGAAGATAGCTGAAATAAAAAATATTTGTCACAACAACAACATTTAGTTAGTAGACGAACCATTAGACAAGAGGGTTTGAAATTGTAAAGCTGATTCTCACTTAGGAATTTCATTAGCTTCACCTAATTTCTAAATTTATTTATTTATTTTTTACATATTTTGCTGACCAGATTATACCCATAAGTAGTTAATTGTTCCAGCGTTCAGATGTTTATTTAATTAGCCCTCGTGTGGCTTTGCGCGAAATTCAAAAAATCAAAACCAAACCAAACTTAATTAATATGCTATGTAACATAAAACTTAAGTGTTCTTATACCCAGACAAGAAGTTTTAAATAAAATAGATCTTTGAAGTAGTGCATGGATGGGTAGCAGCAGTTGAGAAAATCGCATCCCGCTTGCCAAACAATTTTATTCAGCCCCTCAAGAGTTAGTAGATATGAATATTAATACTTTTAACTTGCGTACCGGCACAATTCGACTGTTTCGTTGCAATACTACATAGAGAATGTATTTCGGCATTTTTCTATTAAAAATATCTACAGGTTTAAATTATGGCAGTATTACATGCTTATAAGTTATACGGTGTAAATTATATCAACGACTTCTAAAAAATATTTTTGTTCGTTGTTATCAGACGTTAATGGTTGTGTTTGTCAATTAAAGGCTTTTACTCATACTTCTTTATAGTATATATATATATACAGTTTTTCACAATGTGTCTGAAACTTGGCGATAAGTTCAAAGATAAACGAACGGCACGTTCCAAACTTGGTTTCAAAATAACGTATATTAAATACACACACACACATTCGAACTAGTTTAACGTTATGTGCAACAAATTCTTTACAATATAGCGATCATAAGGATATCATAAACATTATAACGTTGTTTTCCTGTTGTCAAAAGTCCACTTAGGCCAATTCAATTACTTTAGAAATTAAGTTGACATGCCAAACTACTTTTCTCTACTTCTATGGCACTAGTACTCTTCGAATTATTCACTTACAATTTCATGACGAGTTACCGCAGTCGTATACTACTCTTACAATAATCGTTTGGTCTTCTTTCTTCGAAATATCCTTCTGTTCCTTTAGTTAACGTGCACTCAGGTTGATTCAATTACTTTAGAACCACGCTCCTTTTTTACTGTTAGTCTTACTCTAACATATTAAAAGTTAGGATTATAACTTCGATTGAAGTTAACTTTAAGCCTAACTTTTCGTTTGCCTCGATATTACTTTCTCCTTTTATTACCTTTGTCTATCTGCTTTTTCACGCTCTATTCACACGGTTTATATGTTTATCACGTAATCGTCTGTTCACAAAATTTTCCACATCAAATTGTTACAAACATAACTTCCAATAATCGTCTGCTTTTAACTCTCTGATAATAAAAACTAATCAATTATACAATATTCAAACACAAAGTAAACTAATTATTAGTATCTACACTAAACAGTCTTTTATATCATGACAGTTGTATTTTTCTTACAAATTGTAAGACGCTTGGTTACAAGTTTCGTTAATTTATGAAAGGCCTCCAAATTAAATTTAGAATTCACATAATACATCATACATAAAAAAAAAAAAAGAAAGTGGCACGTGGCGTTCGTAGTGCAATATAATCGGTTAAATATCGTTTGTTTTAACGTTACTGGCGTGCTTCACGTTGACTTTTTATGTTTTTAGTGGATGTGAACCACATCAGTTTGTTTAATTTTGATGGATATAGAGAGCTATATAATTCTTCATATAAAGTTATTTAAGCAATTGCATATTGAAGTGTGTAAATCATGTTAATATAACCGAATAAGGCCTCTTATTACCTTAATCAAATTCATTCTCTATCATTACGTTAAATAATTAGGTCTTATTGAATTTACCAAATTATATCAGTGTGATTCTCTTGCAGGCAAGTTTTTGTTTTTTTAATTAGCTGCTGACGCCCAATCCACGTAATTATAATAAATTGCTTTATTACCTCTTTTAACATTATAAAACTTTGAACACTTGTACAGTGTCATTGGCCTACGTTAAAAATAACGTTTATCCAACGTAAAGTATTTAAATTTGCAGATGATGTTATCTGTGAAGAGGATGCTGCTCCTTTACAAAGGGATTTTGATCATTTATTTATTTAAAAAAATAAATGGCGGATGAGTTTTTATTACAATAAATGCGAGATAATGCATATGGGTTATCATAATTTGAATTATTATAATTTAGATGGGAAGAAACAATATTAATAGTGTCATAAAAGAAAGAAAAATATCTTCGTGTGATAGTCGGTCAGTCTCTTAAGCCATCTAAGTAGTGTACTGTTGATAGTGGTAGGGCAAATAGAAGTTCAGATTATATCTACAGCAGTAATGAATACAGGCCTGAAGATATTATAATTTCATTTTACAGGTTACTGGTTAGACCACATTTAAAATATTGTGTTCGATCTTGGATTCCTTACCTAAGAAAAGACATCGAATTGTTCGAGAGGGTTTGGAGAAGTGTTACTAGAATGGTGCTTGGTATGGAAGAGTTGTCATATGAAGAGATGCTGAAATTTCTCAGACTGTTTTCTCTTGAAAAAAAGAAAAGTTACGGGTTGGATCTGTTCAGGTGTTTAAGATCGTAAAGGGAATTGATAGTGTTGATGCATCATTTTTTTTTCATATTTAACAGTGGGAATAGTAGGACTATGAGACACAAGTATAAATTTTGGCAGGGTAGAAATCAGCTTCAGTTAAGACAATTTTATTTTTCTAAGAGGGTGGTTGGCCTTTAGAGTGGGTTGCTTTCAGATGTTGTGGAGGCAGTAAATTTCAATGAATTTAAGAAAAAAAAACTTAATAAGAATTTAAGTTGTTGTTTTTTTTTTTAATTAATTTAGTCCAAAGTGTAGAACAACCGTTATAGATCAAAATATTCCATATTGTCCCAAGACGTTGTTGTTTGATATTTTCTTTCATATAAGTTTTATTAAGATGTGTTTTCAAAAATCGAACTTTAGCCCTAATTGTTGATTTTTAGCCTCCTGTTGGAATCTTTATTCAGACTGTGAAAATAATTTTTGCCTTCATGAAAATAATTTGTCAATATACGATACCAAAAAGAAAGTGCGAAGAGTTATCACAATTTTCAAGCATACAATTCTAACAGTTTCGTCTAAAAAATCCTCCTTCTTTACTAATACCTTCCAGTAGCACAGCAGTATGTCTTAGGACTCGCACCACTAGAAACCGGGTTTCGATAGCCGTGGTGGGCAGAACACAGATAGCTCATTGTATAGTTTTGTGCTTAATTCTAAATAAATTTATTAAAATAAATTTTCGGCTACAAAGATCGTTTGTCGACTACCCATTGTTCACATCTCGTCTACTTATACGCATGCAGAGACTGTAAGGCCTCCTATATTGGTCAAACCAAATGTCACTTTAAACTAGAACTATGAGAACCGTGACCATATTTACAAAAACTGTGAGAAAGATTACAAACCCTCTCAAATCCGTTATCTATCAACATAGTAGAGAAATATGACATTCAAGTTATCTCTCTAAATTTAAAATTCTCTAAGAAGTCAAACATGATACTGAACTTCTAATATTATAGAAACATTATAAATAAAAATTCTCCTTCCGTCTTCACTTGATTTACACCTATTTTAGTTTAATTATTTCATATGTGTAACATTTCTCATTTTCTCGTATCATAAGTTGTTTATTCAAATTGTTTACTACTACCTCTTGCTGTTAAAAATGCTGGCAAGGGTCCCTTTTCAAAAGTGGGTGGGAAATTACCCATAGCCCACCTCCTCCAATATTCGACCATTATGGTACAAAACCATCTTAATTCCATAGCATACTCTATACTTAGAAAGCGAAATACGTATTTCAATTTATAATATCCCATTTTGTGTCATTTTTATTATACAAAAATTACTATATAAAAACAAAACGTTATTTCTGTAGTTTGAGAAATCGTAATTTTCATAACAGTATAAAAATAACTTTAGGATAATGTTTCTTACCTTATTTTCTAGCTCTGTAATAGCATGAGATTACAATATTAAACAATTAAGTTGTTTGCATACTGAGGTTCTTATATCACTACCTAAAATACATAATGAAACTTTTGTGAATGCTATATTTAACTTGCTGATTAAAACAATGAACGACATGTCAGAATCGCAGCAGTAACCTTACTTACATGTATATAGTAACAAAAATAACTTCAAAATGTAAACGAGTGAAGCTCTTTAATTTTACATTTTAATTATTGTATCGATACAAACTTGATTTTTCGCTTGTCTTACTTAAGTTAGTAAATAACAATGGATATTAAGTCGTTATGAATTTGGAATATTATGATATTTTCACTGTATGTTCAAGCATATGCTTATTATATCTATTAATGAATGGTTCTATCATCTAAGAACACCTGCAAAAACTAATGTTTATAACACATCAACAAAAATTTAATGTAGCTGATACTCCAACAGAATCTCCTGAGTTACAAGAAGACATGACAAAGAAAAGTGTATAATGCAGCACTAAAATGGTGTAACACGTAGACAGAAGCTAAACTTACAAACGTGTAACAAAGAAAATATTAATTATACTGTGGTAAAAGCAGGAATCTATACCTCCAATTACACTGTTTCTTGAAGAAATGTGATATGAACTCTAACAAGTTATTTCGGGATCACATAACTATGAACTCGAGAGATGAGTCCGTATCTAAAGCTACAATTGTCTAGTAAGGTGACAGAACTCAATCATCGACAATAATTTAAAAAGAAACAACAGCGGCTGTGAAAATAAAAAGCAAAAAAAAAAAAAAACATTTATATCGTGATGACCTAATTCAAACACAATAATTAAAGTTCCTCTCAAGGTGAGTATGATAGAGCTTCAGATGTATATATATATAGAACATTGACGTCACATACATAGTTGCAAAGGGTGGAGGTTTGACGCTTGATGACGTCTAAACTTTGAATAGAGAACAATCTGTGATCTTTAAATAGTTACCTTTTAAAATTATGTTGGTAGCAAGTATATTGACAGCCACCGTGTAGTTAAATGAATTTCCAAGAACATATTGTCCAGATATCTACTGCAGAAAGTAATGTCAACCACGGACAAAAAAAAACAAACAAATTAAGGCAATATCTTTAATGAAAATGAATAACTGTTCGTAACCAAACTCGTCAATTTCTCACTTTTTTCTGAACTTTACCTGGTTTCTAGGATGTGGAGAGGCTTTCTTAGCATATCCGCAGTGGACATGTGCGACAAGTATTCATACAGCACTTTCAAATCAGACAAATGATCTAAGTGCGGTATTCAATACCCTTCGGTGACAATTCCATAAAACATTTACATTAAAGAAAACTTACAACTCACACCGATGTGTACAAATATCTGTATCATCTCTTCAAACTGACCCGCCCCTTTTCATAAGCGGACACATACATAGAGCAAAATGTTTGTTTTGAATTTCAAACAAAGCTGCACGAGGACTATCTGTGCTAGCCGTCCTTACTTTTGCTATGTAAGACTAGACGAAAGGCAACTAGTCACCACCACCCATCACCAACTCTTGGGTTACTCTTTTATCAACGAAAAGTGGGATTGATCATAACTTTATAACGTCCCCAGGCTGAAAAGGCGAGCATGTTTGGTATGACGGGGATTCAAACTCGCGACCCTCACATGCCTTAACCACCTGGCTCTGCCGAGCCTATGGCAAAATGATACAAGTTTATAATATTTACCTAAGTAGAGAACGATTTACATACATTTAAGATTTTTTGAAATCCAGTCAATAATGAAAACGTACATGCAGAACATATAATGAAAACTAGAAAACATACTTGAATATACCTAACTAGATGTATATTTTATATTAGTTATGGGGAAGTTAAATCAATAAATATTTAGACTATGAAAACAGTAATGTATTTGTTTATATTCGGTTTACTATTACTAAATTAAACTTATAGCCGTATCACATCCAAATTCTTATGAAAACTAGTACAAAAAGAAAAAAAAATCCTGCTTGTTTTAACCATTATTTAATAGAGGTTTTGTCAACAATTGTATATTTGTTAAATATTCCTCTTTCCTTTTTGTTTTTTTTTTCAAATAGAACCGTTTGAAAATTGACAACAACACAATGAGGCATTTGTACTCTGCCCATTGGAACTCGATTTTAACGTCATAAGCTCACTGACGTTCCGCTGAACTATCGGGGTAGGACAATGTTAACCTATTATAGAATTAAAAGGATACTTATTGAAAATATATGGATCCGACTGGTGCACTGTGTAAGTATTAATAAGATTTATACCAGTTTTACCAGTTTACTCTTTGTAACTTTAGATTCAAGATTGAAAAATTTCTCAAGGTTTACTTTTATAGAAGTTTGACATCTAAGAGTTAAAGAAAACTTTTCCAAAGTCACGAAATCTCTTTTGATATTCGTTGAAAATAAGAAAAGCGGTTTCATGAGTTTCATTTAATATTCGTTAGTGGACCAGCATGGTCAGGGCGCACGACTCGTAATATGAGGGTCGTGGATTCAAATCCCCGTCCCCCCAAACATGCTCGCCCTTTCAGCTGTTGGAGCATTATAATGTTACGATCAATTCCACTATTCGTTGGTAAAAGAGTAGCCTACTAGTTGGTGGTGGGTATTAATGACTAGCTGCCTTCCTTTTAGTCTTACACTGCTAAGTTAGGGACGACTAGCGCAAATAGTCGTCGTGTAGCTTTGTGCGAAATTAAAAACAAACAAACAATGTTCTTTAACTGGTCACTGAAACCTTATAAAACACAATCTCCTCTATGGTTTCTTTCATTTGCTCAATTTGTATTTCTATATACTAGAGGAAACAACATATATAGATAAGTGAAGAGGCTAGACTGAAAACATGTTACTTTGAAGCAGCGACCGACCTTACCCTTCTTTACATCACTGTATGTTGATTCTACGAAACTAAATATACCCTCCCAGTAAAGCTTGACAACTTAAGTGTTTTCCTTCTAGCATTGCCACTGTTATTGCTGCTTACAAGTATGATACTCTGTATCCTTAAAAGTTAAAAAGCAATAAAAGTGATGTTTTATGGAAATACAGCTTCTGTGATGAATTAATTGACATGTTTTTAAAACTAGTGTGGAATACATTCTGCCAAGTACAAAATCTTGAAAAGCCGAAACAAAATGGTCATTATCTTAAAACACGGAGAAGGTTTCTAATCTTGAACTAAAGGAAGTTCTACGTTTATCTATAGGGAAAATAGTTAACATAAATCACTTTCTCTTCACAATACATCATTCCTCACGATCTCCAAAGATTGTGGTTAAAATAATACAAAGAAGGTGGCGCAATCGTAGGAACTCCTATTTAGTAGTACAGTATGTAATTTATTTTGTACTTTAAATGTTATATTCATAAGAATAGTGGATTCATTATTATATTCCTTCCTATAATAGTGAATCTCAAAGTACTTATAAAAGCATCGTATCAAACAATAAAAAGTAAAACAAAACGCGAACTCTTTTCATCGACTTCGTTTTGCTAGATTTGTGGAGTCCTATATTAATACAGCTTTAAAATCGTCACCGTATTTCTCACACATAAGAAAGGTAAACTGATTGCATAATATCGATACCACAAAATAAATCCATTCGATTACATGTTTGATAATTGCTTAATGCTTATAAATAGACAATAATGAACTGTATAATTACGGCTGATAATTGTTATACGTATAAACAGTTTGATTGTGATATCTCACGTAATTAGGTGGAAATGATTTAAGAAGGAGTATGACCAATCGAAACAACTGTCGTATTGATTCACTCAAATACTTAAAAGAATGGAAAAGCCATTTTCAAAAGAAAATATTGAATTTGAAAATTTAAACATCACACGATGTTGTTGTTTTTTATAGATCCTCATTTAACGAACCATAAAAGATAAATACAAATTCTAAGTGTGGCACAATATATGGTTATTAAATTAATATTTGCTGATCACAAAAGTAATTTCAGATAACGAGTAGGAATGTAAAATAGACTATTTGCACTCTGACCACTGCGGGAATTGAGCCACAGATTTTAGTATTGTAAGTGGCTCAGTGGGGAAACCAACTTTTATACCTTTTTCAGGAATACTCGTGATATCTGTAGCAGTTTTCATTTGTTAAGGGACTTTGTCTATTTATGAAAGTAAATAAAAAATATCGTTTTCTTATACAGTGAAAATTTATAATTAAAGATATAAAAAAATAATAGTGGGTATGCATGGAGCACGCGCGAAACAAGTTTTTCTTTACCATCGTTCATGAACAAGACAGTTTGCATTCTGCTTGATGGAACTGTTGTTGTATTTTAACGGTGGGTTACCTGCGCTCCGCCCACCTTGACAAATTGAAACCCGGTTGTTACATTTTAAGATGATAGGACTGAATTCAAACTAGTAGAAAATTCTATATGACGATGACAGAAGAAGGTCGAAACGTTGTTCCCTCCTCTACATAAAAAAATTTTCTCAACCCAAACCAGCCGTTTTTACATATATATATATAAAGTAACATTTTAATCTAAGTCCATGTTTCTTCAGAACATGTATTTTCAGATGCACATGAGGCAAGACCACTTTTCGAAACATTGGCATGAGAGGCGTAAAATGCGGAATATTTTAAGTATTTCTCTAGACTCAACATTTTTTTTATTGAAAAGATCGAGTCTCGAAAGTTATTAAAATGTATCTTATACGGGTTTAATTAACCAATGGCGTGTCACTTGAAATGCGTGATTCGAAGTTGCGTCATAGAGAATTGGGGGCACGGGCTTCATGTGTTAGCGCCCAGTAGCATCACGAAACTCTAGCACACACACACACATATACATATGACTCACATTGACTTCCCTACCACTTAGTAATACAATGTCAGGAAAACTAAGAATATAAAACCATGATCGATGTCAGGCTGAAACGCTGGAAATTCCTACGTCAATGTGCTCGAGTCCTGAATCTTAAGCACCTAACGACGCTTTTGACACCACGGTTCGCATTTCAAGCGACACGCCATTGGTTAATTAAACTCGTGTAAGATTTATTTTAATAACTTACAGGACTCGATCTTTTTAATAAAAAAAAGTGTTCAATTTCGTACAAAACTACACGAGGGCTATCTGCGCCCGTCGTCTTTAATTTTGCAGTGTAAGAGTAGAGGGAAGGTAGCTAGTCATCATCACCCACCGCCAACTCTTGGGCTACTCTTTTACCAACGAATAGTGGAATTGATCGTAATATTGTAACGCTCTCACGGCTGAAGGGCGAGCATGTTGTGAAGGTGATTCGAACCCGCTACCCACAGATTACAAGTCGAATGCCTTAACCACCCGGCCATACCAATCCAGTAACTTATATATATATTCAAAAACGGCTCGTTTGGGTTGAGAAAATATTTTACATAGACCGAAGAAGGTCGAAACGTTGTTCGCTCTTCTACGTAAAATATTTTCTCAACTCAAACGAGCCGTTTTTGTATATGTATTTCTCTACAAGTGGGTTTTCTCGACATCACTGAATCCAGTAACTTAACTCTCAGTCAAGTTTTCTGCTACGGAAAACTTATGTTTTGACGCACTTGCTATTATTTGCTGGTTTACATGCATAGCTGATAACTGTCGAGAAGTCGGTTCTTCTGAAAATACTAAGTTCATATTTACATAACACTCTACAAATGAAGTTATTTAAAACAATTATGTTCAAACTACATAATCTATTCAGTTATTTAGCAGGTGTTTTCATCTCATTCTGTTTCAGAAAATGGATCTTAAGTACACTTTAAAGTAGTTTTAGCTCAAAAATTATCCCATCCTGATCGTAATAAGTATATGAAATTTGCATGTTTCTTTTATGAAAAATACATATTGCTTTCAGTAAACTTAGGAGTGTTTCTCACAATGAAATAGCCTACATCTATTCTACGTTGTATTTTTACGGTAAAATTAATGTAGCATATTTTTTGATATTTTGCATTCTGTCAGTATCCAGTTTTTCTAGACAATTCTAACAACGCAAACATTTTGGCACATGTTCAACGCATGCGTTGTATATGCCGCAGTGCTCGAGTCTCAGAAAGACGTCACACAAAGCCGTTCGCAATTAATCAATATTAAAGCTGAAGCGACGTTATAAGCAAATCTACAACGTGTTAAACAAATAGCAGACTTTGAAGAAGAAAAACACAAGTTGTTGAAACAAAACAACTAATAAAAAATACTTTAGTTAGTGGTAGAGGCAAAAATTGGATACTCTGCTAACAATAAAATGTTTGACAAAAGTTAAGAAAATGACGTAGTTGCTCTTGGTTTGGTTTGTTTTGAATTTCGTGCAAACCTACACGAGGGCTATCTGCGCTAGCCTGTCCCTAATTTAGCAGTGTAAGATTAGAGGGAAGGCAGTTAGTCATCACCACCCACCGCCAACTCTTGGGCTACCCTTTTTGTAGATAAAATGGTCTTCTTTGTCACATAACAGAACTTTTCAAATCAAAATTAATCTGTGAGAAAATTCCATAAATTTAGTTAGTTAACTCTACACTTTAAGGCACAGGGCTTTCTCAAAATACGTTTGAATATAAACGTATAAAAGGTGGGATAATCAACCACTGAAGACATACTGTATAAAGGTGTTTTAAAAACACATGCGGAACAGACAGCTAGTCATCACCACCCACCAACTCTTGGCTACTCTTTTACCAACGAATAGTGGGATTGACCGTACCTTATAAAACGACCCACGGCTGAAAGGGCGAGCATATTTGGTTGTCGGGGACCTGAATCCGCGACGTTGAGATTACGAGTTAAATGTCTTAACCACCTGGCCATGAGTTGCTATTGGCTACTACAAAATATTTATAAGTCTTTTCATTATTCATGCTTTAAAGAAACAAAATTTTCTCTAATATTTATTAAAGTGTATTAAAGTAACTGAGATTTGTGTACTGTCAGAACAGAAATAATCATTATGCATTTGTTTTCAAGTGCAACTAGGTGTTTGGGTTGTAGTAAAAAACTGCCAATAGGTTATTTGAGTTCTGTCCATCGTGAAGAAAAGAACTCCGATGTTTGTTTGTTTGTTCTTAAGCGCTAGTTGAGATCAGTGTGTATAGAAGGCTTGAGGACAAGATGAGATGAATTAACCGACCAAAGTTCATGAGAGATGACAATTATTTAGATACATAATTCTGCAGACGTTAAGTTTACCAGAGAATGGAAAAATGTATATAAATAATAAAATGTTATGAGTGTTGTTATTTATGGGTTCTTTTAAAGTATCAAGTGAAAATAATTCAACGTTCAGTCTGGTAAGAGAAAAAATGAGTTTATTTCTTCCCTTAATGTTATTATCAGCTTGAACACTGTTGTAACTTTTGAAAGCGTAAGTTTACATTGGCTCGGCATGACCGGGTTGTTAAGGCGCTCGACTCGTAATCTGAGGGTCATGGGTTCAAATCCCCTTCCCCCAAACATGCTCGCCTTCTCAACAGTGAGGGCGTTATAATGTGACGGTCAATCCCACTATTCGTTGGTAAAAGAGTAGTCCAAGAGTTGGCGGTGGGTGGTGATGACTAGCTACCTTCCCACTAGTTTTACACTGCAAAATTATAGACGGCTAGCGTAGATAGCCCTCGTGTAGCTTTGCGCGAAATTCAAAACAAATTCAAAGTTTACATCTACGGTAACTGTGCTACATTACATAAACACAACTTAACTTTCGTGCACAATATAGCGCGACAGCAAACACTGATAATTTTTATTTATTAAATAACTCTCTATTATTTAAATAAAATATCTTATTTCTGAAACTACTCTCTTATCTAAACTAACTCTAGTAACTTCGACGTTTCACTGACCTGTTTATAAATTTTTGTTATAGAAGGTTCTAGAAATAACGTGAATGAGTCATATCACATCATCAAAGGCCAACACCTTCCTCTAAAGCAGCTTTTGGGAAAGTGGGAGCTGCGGCCTCGCTGGAGGTCGTGAACCTTTTCCTGGGAAAGAGCGCCAAACAATAGACCTAAAATAAATATGCTGAATTAATTTTATTTCTAAATAAACAATAGGCTGATAAAAATTATGTTGAATTAATGAAATAATACAGCATATCGAAAGGATGCTGTTTTTCAATCATCATGCTGAAATTGTAGGCTGGGAAGCTTCGAACACTTTTTATTCACATCAACGAAAGCCTCGGACAACAAGAGTTTGGAAACTACAGCTCAAGAAAACAAAGAATATAACGAAAGTAAACATATTTTTGTTGTAAAATAGAAAAAAAATATATTACAAGTTGTATTATTATCTTTTTGAAATATAAGTAGTGAAGAAAAGCAGAAACTATATTTAATGCAAGATATAAAATCTGTAAATGATGCAGATTTAGACGAAACATCTTGTATACAACAAACGCACTGTTATCCGGTATCCGCCATATTTGAGCAGTGGAAAAATTACCCGTACAAAGGAAAACTACGATAACGAAAACATTTCTTTTATGATGTTTTACAGGAAAATTTTTGACACCTTATTAGCGTTTTAACAATAACAGTTTCAAAAAATAATAGATATTGTACAAAAACCTTACATAATATACAAACTTTTATAAGTATTCTAAATGTGAATCACAGTACAAGCGCTAAAAACTGAAACTTGCCGACTAGAACGGACTTAAACAACGCCTCTAAGCTAAATGTATTTGGAGATACTGATATTTCCGGTTATAAAATCTTTCTGGATAAGAACATGTCGGATATCAAAGCTCTTATTGTATGATATTAAGTAATTCATGTAGCTCATAAATGTTTTAAGACAACAGATACTGAGAATAAAATTCAAAAAAATATTCACTAAGACAATATTCTTGTTACTTGAAATACTGTGTAATGTTTGTCATAATACCGGACGTGCCGAGCGCGGCCAGATGGTTACCATGCAGAACTGTGACGCTGAAGTTCTTGGTAGCGTCCGGTTAGGGCAAAAAATTACGCTCCCTACTTTGTATTTGCAGGTGTATCATAAGAGAAAAAATAAAATCCCACAGTTCGGTCTGATAAGATTAGCTTGAGATTTAACGGTAGCAATGTTAACTAGCTACCATCCCTAGAGTCTATTACTTTCGAGTTCGGAGGACTACTGTTGCAAAATGCCCCCCAGTGGCACAGTGGTATGTCTGCGGACTCAACCCGCTAAAATCTGGCTTTCGATACTTGTGGTGGGCAAAGCACAGATAGCTTATTGTGTAGCTTTGTGCTTAATTCAAAACAAAACAAACCAAACTGTTGCAGAAAATATTTGTATAGCTTTGCGCGAAATTCTACAAAATAAATATAATTCTGATAAAACTTAATTTTCAGTGAACCGTTGCCTACTACAATGTGTCTGGCTAATAATTCAGGATCAACATCAATACTGGTAGTGAATAAAGGTTCCGATCTACAATTAATATATTCGAATTAATTCCTGTGCGAATTTGTTTTTCTTGTTTGAATAGTTTTATTACGCGTTTTCCTGAATAGCCATGAATGTTGGATGTCTATAGTTTCACAATAGAATCCCAGGTTTTGTGATGTCATATTCATTCTTCTTTTAGTGGTAATCAAAAATCGCTCGATCGCTTACGTCTTTGATTATTTCCAGTTACGTATTGTAATGTATATATGCAGTGAGCTCTTTAAAGGTTTCCAGAAAGAGAAACTTATCTGGGATAAATCTTGGAGCTTCGTTTTCCAATATTTACTGTTTTGATGTTTTTTATTGATATAAAGTAAATCCACACATATAAGTAAAGGAAGCCCATTATACCCAGGTTGTAAGGGCGCCCGACTTGTAATCTGAGGGTCTCGGGTTCTAATCATCACCACACCAGACATGCTTGCTCTTTCAGCCTTGGAAGCGTTATAATGTGACAGTCAATCCTACTATTCGTTGGTAAAAGAGTAGCCCTAGAGTTGGCGGTGGGTTGTGATGACTAGCTGCCTTCCCTTTTGTCTTACACTGCTAAATAAGGGATGGCTAGTGCAAATAATCCTCGTGTAGCTTTGCGCGAAATTCAAAACAAACAAGTGAAGAAGTAGTTAATATTTTTGCGATTTTCGCTAACGTTTTTCATAGATAACAAAACAGCGACAACATGGCAACAGAAATGAAACAGTGAATGCCAGCACTTTATCTTGCTGACGTGGCCCGGCATGGCCAGGTGGTTAGGGCACTCGACTTGTAATCTGCAGGTCGCGGGTTCGATTTCCATCTCACCAATCATGCTCGCTCTTTCAGCCGTGGTAGCGTTATTATGTTACGGTCAATCCCATTATTCTTTGGTAAAAGAGTAGCCTAAGAGTTAGCAGTTAGTGTTGATAACTAGCTGCCTTTCCTCTAGTCTTATACTGCAAAATAAGGCGGCTAGCGCAGATAACCCTCGTGTAGCTATGCGCGAAATTAAGAAAATAACAACAAAGGTCCTGTTGACAATATACAGTAGTCACATGACGTTACCATATTATGTACATATGTATAATATAACAGTTAAACCTTTGAGATTTCCCTTGGATGCATTCTATGCCTTGGAAAGACAAATTAATCTGTAGATATAGGGAAATATTTATAATAACACGTGTGTCGTAGATTAGACGGCGTAATGAAGCGATTAAACATCAATAAGTATATAAATGATAAAAGAAGAGTTACTTTTCCACGAAAAAGTAAAATTAGACTCGGATATTTTTTGCAGTACAAATTAAAAAGCAAAAGTGACAAAATAACAGCTTAGAATTAGCTGAGCTTTAGCACTTAGTAGCGGATATTCATCTTTTACTGATATCCAAAACTTAGTTTGTTTTTAAAGTCTTGTCACAAGATAGTTCAATAAGATTTTCATCTTTTGTAGAGATAACTTCAAATGGGACCTTAACCTTGAAGGGGTCTTTAATCCATGCAAACTTCTCTACATCTTCTGAAAAGTAATTTTCAAACCAGTCACTGAGTTGTGTTAGGTGCTCCTCAAAAACAGATTTTAGTTCGAGAGTCAAATCAACTTAATTGCATATAACAAACTGGTTCAACAGGGGAAACAATCTTTGTCACCATCTTCATTCATTTTTCTTCTCCATATTCTTTCTGAAGGTTGAAACCTTCTCTGCGAGTTTTAAAATGTGCGTGTTGTTTCCATGCAGAGAGAGACGCAACTCATTCAGTTTTTCGAAGTGATCGCACAGGCATACTAATTTTTACAAAAAAGTCATTATCCAAGAAGTTTTTAGCACGTTCGCGTTTTTCTTCTTCGAGATAAGAGTAGAATTCCTGTCGTAATTTGAACACACGAGACAGTTCATTCCCACGGGAACGCCATTGCGAGCTACAGTAGTACAATAAAGATGTGTGCTCAGATCCCATATCCTCACACAGCTTTTAAAAATTCTCGCTTTCTGTGGCCGAATTTTTATATAGTTCACCACTTTCAACACAGTTTCCAGAACTAGGTTCAGTGGAGAACTCGGGTGCTTTGGCACGAGGGCTTCCCTGTGGATTATGTAGCACATCTTTAGTGCATCACGGGCTTTCTTCGTATGAGTGCCTGCAATCCTCCATAACAGCCGGGCATAGAGCGACTATCATCAGTACAGACGCCAACGCACTTAGTCCAGTCTAAGTTGTTTTCACACATAAAAGTATCAAGAATTTCAAACAAGTATTGAGCCTTTGTACCTGCAGCGATATTTTTACAAACAACATATTTCATAATATTGTTACCTTCTACGAACAATATGTAGCAAATCAAATGAGCATCCTTGTTACTATTCATCGCTTCATCTAACTGTAACCCGAATTCCTTCCCTTTCATTTTTTCAATTAGCTGATCGTTGAGGTCTTCGGCCACGTGTTGGATTCTACAACTGATAGAATTGTTGGATAAAGGTACCTTTGAAAGCAGTCTTCACGCAGATTCACGAACCTTAATATTCACAATAGCTGGTAAAATCAGTTATTCTGTGATGATGTGAGGCTTTTTACAATTCGCAACTCTGTGTTCCACCTTGTAGGATGCAAGCAAAGTTTTGCTCAGTATTGATGCTTGTTTCAAAAATGTATCTTTTTGTTCTTTCAATTATTTTAACTTTCTGGTAAAATAATCACGGGATTTATTAGCCATGTTAGGATGAGTGGTCTCATAATGGTGTTTTAGTTTACTTGAAAGCATGCACTCTGGAGCCAAAACGTTTAGACATAATATGCACTGTGAACACTCTTCATGAGTTAAATCTACTGAAGTAAAACCAAATATTTCCGACATTTCGGTTTCTTCACAACTTTGCTACTGGTCTGTGGTTCGCCATCCTTTTCTTCATTCCCACACTTCTTATTAATGCTCAAAAATCTTTCCACATTTATGCATAAGGTCTAAAAGTAAACAAAATAATTCACTGAACTTCGCTAGACCTCGCAGACACTTGATCACAACACCCTTCAGTTATTTCGATTACTGACGGACCCGAAGAGTCGACAGGAATTTATATACAAAATCTAAGAACCGAAAAAATTCGAGAAGTTACTGGCTTAGCCAAAAGTACAAGTAAACAAAAACATTTCTCAAGCATTCGAGAATACCATCAAAAGAAATGCAGCGCAATCTAATGTTAAAACTATGAACTACCTCGAGCTAGTAGTTCGCGCAGTATCCGACAGATGTCGATATCGCTGTGTTGCCCTAAAAATTGGAAACAACTGGCGCAGCATAGTTTGAGAACCACTGCCTTAAAACATAAGCAGGAGTATTTTAATAAAAGATATTTGTCTGTTACAAACATAAATAGAAGTTTCATCTTTGTGGACATCATACTCAGGAAAACAAACAATTTAAAGTAATGAAGGGTCCATAAGAAAGGTTTATAATGTAATCCAGGAAGCCCTACTGTGAAATACAAGAAATAAAAAAAGAAAAATTGATGGTGATGTTAAAGACTGTTCTGAAACATTTAACATTCTGAGATTGAGGATAAAGTCAAGTAAAATACAAATTATCAACTTTCATAAGACTGTTAAAATAAATTTCCCTATATTTTCATTGAAATTTAATTCTATATCAAACATTTGTATAAAGACAAAAGTACACCGAAATTATGATATGGTAGCCAGAGAAATGTTGAAAGTCCATCTCACAAATGAATAGTAGTGAACCTAGTGACTTAGCAAGATCAAACAAACTGAAACGTAAAATTGATATTAGATATTCAATGACGATTGTTTTATTATTAATTTTTCTCCGCAGGTGTTAATTCACACTAATTCTTATCACAGTTTGACATGTTGCATATAATATTGACTACCAGTATGAATACATCCATTATTATTTGTTTGTTTTTGAATTTCGCGTAAAGCTACATGAGGGCTATCTAAGTTACCCGTCTCTAATTCAGCAGAGTAAGACTAGAGAGAAGGCAGCTAATCGTCACCACCCACCGCCAACTCTTAGACTACTATTTTAATAACGAATAGTAAGATTGAACGTCACATTATAACGTCCTCACGGATAAAAAGGCCACCATATTTGGTGTGGCGTGGATTCGAATCCACCACTCTTAAATTGCGAGTTGACCGCTCTAACAACATGGCCATGCCAGACCCTGGTATTATGAAGTCAAGCTGTTTGTTAATTTATGTTCATTTGATCACTGTTTTATATTTTTTGTATATTTTTGACAGAGTTTATTCTCTTGGAAAATGTTAAGGAAAAAATGTTCTGCTGTACATTGAATTATTTATATAAACATTATATCCCTAGATAAGTTCTCGTTTTTAACCTAGAATTACGATTACTCTGTACTATTTCTAAAGATTTAGTGGCTCTTGAAAAAAAATTTGTATCTCTATGTGATTGTAAGTACAAGATGACAAAGAACAGGAGATTACCTACTTTAGTAAAACTGTTATGTTGCGGATGGCCAACAAAGCAGAGAAGTTAGGCCCACCAAAAACTGAAAGTTCTCAATAATTGGACTTGGGTATATATTTCTCAACGAATTGTAATAATTGAGTAACGAAGAAAGAGACAAGACATAGATTATACAAAAAACAGACATTTAATGACTCATAATTATCGTTTTAAAAATACTACTTTACTAACACAGCATACGGAATATAACGGCCAAATGGTCGAGTGTACTTTAAAGCTTTATATAGAAATTATGGGACCAACAAGAACTATGGAAGATTAATAAAACAAAAAGTTCTGTTGGTTTGGTTTTGAATTTCGCGAAAGGCTACACGAGGGCTCTCTGCGTTAGCCGTTTCTAATTTAGCTGTGTAAGACTAGAGTGAAGGGAGCTAGTTATCAACACCCACCACCAACTTTTGGCATACTCTTTTACCAACGAATAGTGGGTTTGATCGTCACGTTATAACGCCCCGGGCTGAAACTGCGAGTATGTTTAGTGAAATGGGAATTCTAGCTCGCGACTCTTAGTGTGAGACTCGAGTGCCATACCCACCTGGTCATGTTGGACGCAATCCTGTTGGTCCATGTGCTTCCCTCTTATAAGCAAAACTGAGTAAAATGAAGCCACAACATAAAAATGAACTCAAATTAAAATAATCATACTTTAATCTACGTAAAGTACGCGAAAGCTTTGAAAATCTAACTTAGCTAACAAAATAAATTTACTTCAAAACGACTGTAAGTGTGTTTTCTCATAGCAAAGCCACATGGGGCTATCTGCTGTGTCCACCGAGAGGAATCGAACCCCTGAGTTGAGCGTTGTAAATCTGAAGACTTACCGCTGTTCCAGCGTGGGACACGACTGTAAGACAAACTGTCACTCCACTTGTTACATTTCACGTATTGTAATTTATTTCAGACGAATAATTGAGTTATTATGTTATGTAGATTACGTATTATTTTTTGAAATAACCGGAAATTTTGATTTTAATTTAGAAGTTAATTCAATGTTAATTGTATTAAGTTTATGATATTTAACAACAAGATTGATACACACAAGTTTCTTTCTTAACACAGATGCATTTTAATATCCAAAAAAACAGACAAAAAACAATTTATAATAACAGTTATTACGAGTATTTATAACAAATGATGATTTCTGCACAGTAATTTTACAAACAATATTGAGTCTTATACTGTCTAGAATTGAATATTTTCTTAAGATCTACGTCCACAACGAGCAGGTTAATTCTGAATTGATATTGTCACACCTCGCTTATGTTAGCTAAATTGGTTTGCCTCTATAAACGTTCCTGGTCAAATGTCTGTAGTTTTCCGATTAACAAGCGTTAATCACAATTATAGTTTCCGAGGCTTATAATTTACTGACTACAGCTGACCAACAATATTTTATTGGTGTCCCTCGTCTAGCTACTTTTATACAAATCACGCAAGATTGTAGAAAGTTCTTATTCTCAAGAATATTCCACAAATTTAGAAAACAGGCGGGACTTGCTCAATACACATCCGTTACAATATATACTAGTTTTGTCTGAGAGATCCCCCGGGATCCCCTCCATTCTTAAAGCCAACTTTGTTCAACAAATTCCCTCCCCCTTTTTTTCCTCTAAAAGAATAACAATTACACATTGAGAAAGTAAAAAAAAAAAATCAACTACACTCTCCAATATATATATATATATATATATATATATATACATTAGATAAATAATTTTTATTTCCTGTAAATGGGATACATTTTAGTAGCGTTCAGTTGTTACACTACACTAAACAACGTTTAGGAAAAGCCATAAATGACAATGAATGCATTTTTTTAATGTTGTCTTCAAATTTGTGCCTAAAAAAACAACTATTGAATTCTAAATACTTCTTATAGGCACGATGTTAACAGTTTATTGCTTTATCGGCACACCAAATTACATAATTTGTTACAAGTTGAAATTTTTAATTGTTAAGGCGTTAGCAACATACACTATCTGTGCTATATATTAGATCAATTTTATGGGGCAGTAATAAACAATTCTAGACAATAGAAGTCCTAGGCCTGACGATCATAATCTTATTATCAATCAAACAAACCTTGATCCAAAACGTTCTAGCAGAAATTGTTGAAGTGTATCCTACTAATATACTTCTTGAAGATGCATTCCTCAAGTAACTGTGTGGTAAGTGGAAGATTTTACAAATCCATGTATATTTGAAACATAGCCGAACATATTTTCCTAATTACGTTATATGTTCGAAAGATTATTGTTTAAACTCCTCAAAAAAAGGTGAAACACCTCTAACCAATAAACCTAAGGTTTATGATAAAAATTCAATCACAAAATTTAAATGTAAACAATAATTTCAAACATTATTATTAGTTACGACTAACGGTAAGACCTTTGGGAGAAATAGGAGAGATGCTTTATAAAAAGAGTAATAATAATACTGAAGAATTTCATGAAAACCTAATAAAAGCATACAAATTATAATCACTAAGCTCTAACTTAGATGTTTTTAAAATTCACCAAGAACTTCAGTATATGCAAAAATGAAAAAATGAAACTTCCTAAATAGGTGGAAATGAAACTAGTTCCGGTGAACGTTAAAAGTGCTATATACGCACTTAACGTTAGATCAATTTTGTTGCTACGCGACACAGACGAACCGTGCGTTACCAAAAAACAATTATTACCGTAAATTCCGGCGTATAAGTCGAAAATTTAACACCAAATTTCAAGTTTAAAAATCCATCCTCGACTTATACGGCGGTGACGTTTTTCATGACATGAATTCTAGTAAATTCAGATTCGAGAAAACCATCGCAAATCAAAATTACATGAAATGACATATAGGTATTTATTTATAAAATAGTAAAATACTAGTAATCCTACTCAACATGAGATCGATCAAACACAAAGTCCCATTTCTCACCATTCAAATGGTTATCGTAAGGATCCTCTTCTGGAATAATGTCATGCTCCACTGATGATGAGGGGATATTGTCATCCTCTTCCCATAACATATCATCCTCCATACCGTCCATCGCATTGGTAATTGAGCATTTTTTGAATGAGTTGACAACGATTTTTAGATCAATAGAGTCCCAGGAATCTTTTACCCACTGACACACTGTAGGCAAAGATGCAGCACGCATATTTCTGGCGGCAGTGTAAGTTTTTTGACCCGATGCCATCCACTCATTCCACTTGTTGCGCATAGAATCCTTAAATGGTTTATTTAACGATACATCCAGAGGTTGCAGTACAGATGTTAATCCACCTGGAATCACCGCCATATCTGTTTTTTTCGATTTTAATGCTTTTTTCGTAGTATCCGTTAAATGTGACTTGAACATGTCCCACACTAACAACGATTTGGGTTTAAGCATGGCGCCTGGCCGACGGGCCCACACTTCGTTAATCCATTTGACACATCCACTATCGTCCATCCATCCTTTTTCTTGTACATGAACCACGACTCCTGGCGGAAACTTGTCTTTTGGCATCGTTTTTCTTTTAAATATTATCATAGGCGGCAGTTTCGTTACATCGGCGAGGCAGGCCAATACGACGGTGAAGTATTGTTTTTCGTGCCCTGTGGTCTTCACCAGAACTGTCTTTTCTCCTTTTTTGTTAATTGTAGTGTTGCCGACGACATCAAAAAACATGGGCGTTTCGTCCATATTTCCATTGTGAGCCATATCGTATTCATTTCGTTTTCTTTGATTAATGACGAAGGTCTGGAATTGCGTGATCTTGTAGTCCAAATCTTTCGGTAGCTGTTGAGCAATTTTTGTCTTTTGACGAATGACCAGATCATGACGATGCATAAAACGAGAACACCAACTGACTGTTGCCTTAAAATCCATGCTGTCTTCTTTATTCTTAGCTGCCCATTGTAAAGCTTTCAGTCGGATAAGGGCTCTTGTTACGATTCTGATACATTGACGTTCAGATAACACCCATGTCGCTATTTCCTTCTCTAATCTTGGCCATTTTTCTTGATTTTGACCACGATTCGCACATTTGGTTAAGGGCAATTCTTTGATAGTGTTTTCTGCCTTCATCCAATCTCTGACCAATTTTTCACTTATGCAATAGTGCCGAGCTGCTGCGCTGTTGCTACTGTCTTTGGCTGCTTGAACGACTTTTATCTTGAATGCTGCATCATATTTCATCCTTCTTCGTGGTTGACTGGACATCTTGCTTGTTTAACGATTTATAATTATTTAAAAAATTTGTCACTGAAATTTGTAACTGACATTTTGAAACTGGAAATTGAAACTGGATAGACAGTTAAAAATTCATTCAGAGCCGATTGGTCAGCTAATTTCCTAGCTAAGCGTAGCAAGGTTAGACACACCAGATAAAAGAAAATCAATAAATTTGTCTAGACAGGAATACCGTAAGGTGCATAAAACGTGACACTTCTTCTTTTAGTGAAAGCCTTATTTGTCGAGCAAGCATGTCATGTTGGCCAATCAACGCAGATTTCTCACTTTACTTTGGCAAACGAAACGTCACGTGAGTTAAAGCGCGGCGAAGCGCACGAATGAGTCAGCAAAAATGAATTCTCAGAACACGTAGTGACAGAACTTTTGCTCTCTATTGTAAAGTGCAAATCTGTCATTTTTATGCCGACCAGAGGCGAGGCGTAGCTAGTCACAGCGGATAATAAGAATTCTTGAAAATGGCGCCGTCTGACAAAGTCTGCTGATGACGCAGTTGATTATTGAATATCACTTCCTTAGCTACACCTCGCCGCTGATGCCGACTGAAATATTCCGACCAAGCGATTTGAGCCAGAGAAGGGGGTCGACTTATACGGCAGGTACATGTCAAAATCATGATTTTTTAGGCCAAACTTATAGACCTCGACTTATACGCCACGTCGACTTATACGCCGGAATTTACGGTATATGTACATACATATGTTCGTGTGAATACATATATATTAACGCAGTCTTAGCCCCACGAATCAGTCAGAAACAACCCTAGTGTTTTTAAACCTCTACGTAGTTGTCAATGTTTATTGGAAATGTTTTAGCCAAGTTAGAACGAGAACTTCTTGGCTACTTCGCGTAAGGCCTTATGATTATACCTGTAAATTTACTCACCTTTAAATGCTTTTACCCCCAAAATTATTGTTCACGGTAAAGACTTTTCCTCTACAACAAGCTCTATTTTGCTGCTGTAACGAAAAGAGAACATTATGTTGTCCGGCGATTTGTATGCCACTTTGTTTGTGATAAACAGAGACTAAGTTGATCCTTTTATATGGTGCAGCTTCAAAATCCCTGAGAAGTCTCACTAAAAGAAATCATGTCTCTTTTCTCAGAAACATTTGATTTAATCTGGAGAGTTTAAATCAATTATATAGATTGAACGCTCAGAACTATTAAATCACTATGCGTTGGATTTCTTAGATGTTAACTAGAAATAGCTTTGCATTTATCATATTTTATAAATTGCACTGTTCACATCAACTTCAATAAGTTAAATGTTTTTGTTAATTCTAAGACATAATTGTTTTGCCATGAACTAATGTTATTAATTGATAGATATTTCCTACATAATAGGCACAGACAGTCACAAGAGTAATGTATCTTAAAAAAGCACTTTTTATTTAAAATATGGAGCTAATTTAAAGTAAGTATCCTGAAACTGAATGCAGATAATTTTTCATAAAGATATTATAAATAATACTGGAAAGTATTCGTGTGTCCAATTATAGGTACAATTTATTTCATCCGCATAATTTCTATAGTGCTATTCTATCATGCATACCAAGGTTGAGCGGAGGTTTAACAAATAACTTCTGACTATTACTGCTACTATGAGTGACAAACTCGACCAATACTTTTATCGTTACGTTCATGTATTTACGACCCTCGCTAGTACAGCGGTAAGTCTACGGATTTACAACGCTAAAATCAGCGCTTCGATTCCCTTCGGTGGACTCAGCATATAGCTTGATGTGGCGTTGAAAGAAAACACACCGACACACACTTACACACTCATGTATTTAAACTACTGCACTTTTCCGAAAACAAATTATTAACTGGTTTCAGGATATATTAAGGATACCACTAATTATCTAACATAAACAGAATATATTGCGTTTCTTCTGTAAAAACAAACTCAGGCAAGCTAGTTTCGTCAGTTCTTACATCAACATCTAGGAAACCAGGCTAACATCAGAGATTAAGCAATTCACAAAGTGATAAACATTAAGAAAATTTCAAGTATTATTATATCAGATGCTATAATCATGACATTTTTATCATAACCTTTCCCAAACGTTCACAATTTCACTACTTTAGAAAACTGACAAAGAGGGTTAGACAATCGGTCTCTAAAATTATGACAGTGACAGGCAATCTAATATAATTCATGGGTCATACATGCGTCTCTCAAAGACTGCAACACTGCTTTACTGGTTATAAGCCAAACATAATATATTTAAATAAAACTAAGCTAAAATATGAAGCATATAATATGAATAACTTTCTTTTCTGATGATTTTAATGAATATTGTATAAAAAATAAGAAAAAGACTTCAAACATCCACCAATATTTTACACATACCAGAATGTATTTTTCTAATTACTTCATATAATATCAAAATTACGGTTTAGACACTGAAATAATTTGCTTGTAGTTACGCTACGCAATGGGCTATGTGCGTGAGAATGTAAAAACAAGGTTTCTAGCGTTATAAATCCGCAGTATGGCAGTAAAGGGGGATATGCTTAAAGTAGATAAAGTGCCAAAATTTATGAGTCTAATGTTTGTGATAAAAATTTAACATGTTTTTTTAAACCTAAAATTGATTTCAAGTATCATTATTAGTTCAGACTAATGGCAATACGTTGGGTAGAAAAAAACAACAACCAAACAAACCACACAAATTAGAACCATTCATTTTTTAAACATAATTTTAAGACTTTGTTCTATATTAATTGCATTAAAATTTGTCAATAACGGATGATTAACAGAATAGAAATTTGCAACGAATAGAAATTTCTACCGGCAAAATAAAATCTATGTGTATGTATATACCTGTACAAGGCCTGGCATGGCCAGGTGGTTTAGGTACGCGACTCATAATCCGACGGTATCGTGTTCGAATTCCCGTCATATCAAACATGCTCACCCTTTCAGCCGTGTGGGCGTTATAATGATACGATCAATCCCACTATTCGCTGGTAAAAGTGTAGGCCAAGAGTTGGCAGTGGGTGGTGATGACTAGCTGCCTTCCCTCTACTCTTACACTGCTAAATTAGGGACGGCTAGCGCAGATAACCCTTGAGTAGCTTTGCGCGAAATGGAAAACAAAGCAATACCTGTACATAAACAGCTGTTGTCATTTACACATAGTGTTAACGATAGTAAAAACTAAATGTATTATTCTGATAATTTTTATTTTAGGACACAGGGATGTGTTCAAGATGACCCTAATGGAGCATAATAGACTCGCAGGTTACCCACAACAGCGCCAATAGTATTTTCGGATATCCCATACAGCTTAATGAATAAATAAATATAAACGGTATATTTATCTGACATTTGATTAAAGAGGCCCCGATGTTTTTTCTAAGCTATGACTTTTTCGGTTTAGACTTAATAATTTGTGATCATTTTTTTTATTTGAAAATAAATTTTGAAGCTTTGCATAGAAATTTCCTTTTTTTGCCATCTTTTGGACGTCTAAAGTGATCTAGTAGCTAGAAGTGTTCTCGATATCCTTGAAGTTGATAAGTCGTAAAACGTGTTTTAGTTTTAAGTTATTTTCTGCCTGCATAATATAAAACCAAAAACAAAAGTAGTTTAAGACAATGAATAATTAAGTTTTAATTACAATGGAATGGTCAAATGTTCTTTGTCGCTAGCAATAATTTTTTGTGAAGAAAATGAGTCATCTCGAAACATTATTTCTCGGTAGCTGCGCCATTAACTATTTATCACTAAATTAGATAAGCTAATTTGTTTAACATATTACAATATGACTGATGAACTGATGCTAAGTAGAAATACAGCCAACACTGTGCATCTACAAAAAAATTGAACTTACTCTGTTCATTTCTTTTGGGACTATATTTCAAGATAACACAACTTTCACAATAACTTAACCGTACCTACTATAAATAACACTAGCAGTAGATCTTTGCACAAATTTGTATACCTTTTTTGAATTGCGGGTAAAAATTGAAGCAATGATGACATGTAGTATTACATGATCACAATTGTTATCATACTTCTCAAGCATTTCGGGAAAAACAAAAATAGTAAGCCAATGTATTATTTTGTGTTTAAAACATATAATAATATACGCTGCAGGTTCCATTGTTGAAAATACTTATAAAAGCAATTTCCAAATTTAAAACTTCGCACGAAGCTCTTCATTAAAAACATGTTGTTGATGGAGGTTTGAATTAAACACAAAATTTCGAGCCCGCGATCCTCAGATTACGAGTCGAACGCTTTACCCCACCTGGCCATTCTGGGCTGCTGGAGATATATCCAAAAAGCATATAAATTAGAACTATTCATGTAACTCTGTTCTTTTTTTTGTGAATTTTAATAATTTGTTCTATACTAATTATGCTACATTTGTTTATAGCGGACAAATAAACAATTAGAAATCTACAATAAATAACATTTCATACTAGTAAAGAAAATTTAAACCTTTAAAAACTCCATATGCCCGGCATGGTCAAGCGTGTTAAGGTATTCGACTCGTAATCCGAGGGTCGCGGGTTCGAATCCCAGTCGCACCAAACATACTCACCCTTTCAGCCGTGGGTCCGTTATAATGTTACGGTCAATCCCACTATTCATTGGTAAAAGAGTAGCCCAAGAGTTGGCGGTGGGTGGTGATGACTAGCTGCCTTCCCTCTGATCTTACACTGCTAAATTAGAGACGGCTAGCGCAGATAGCTCTCGAGTAGCTTTGCGCGAAATTCAAAACAAACAAACAAAATTAAAAACTCCAGTTTTTTATTGTGCCACTCGGGTATGAACATTAATTATCCAAATAATATTACCATTACAGAAAACAAATTCAATAAAATTATTTGATTAGCTTCGTTGTGCCTAAAAGTTGAAGCGTGCAACTTTCTTCTCCATTTCTTGAAGGATAAGATAAACTAAAACAACAACCCACAAAAACATACATTAAATTTCCGTTGTTTGAAAAAGACAGACTTTAAAACAAATAACAAATCTTAAATGTATTTCGTATATGTAGGTGTGTTTTAACAACTCCACACGTACCTACATTCAATTCCACGAATGTCAGGAATGGTTTCGGAGTACATTACTAAGTGCTAATAGAGCATGCGCATTGATATATATATATATTATGTTCGAGAACGTTCTAGGTTTGCGTCATATCCGTTTACACTAGACATACAAAACTGATCGGCAAAGGGGCGCGATAGTAGATCTTGGAACTTTTGTTGGTGTAGCGAAGGTTGGTTGAGGATCGAAATAGTGAACAAAGAAACATTGGTAAGAAATATAAACGTTGGGTATGTATATTTGTATGTAAAGGGAATTTGTAGATAATTGTGATTAGTAGTGAGGTATATTAAAGAAAATTCTCTTCATGGCACCGCTGTAGAGCTACATACTAAATTTTGTTTTTTTCAATTTAGAATTATGTGCAGATTTAGCGGTGTAATGTTTTTAAATAATCTTGTGAAACAACAACAAAAAAGCGTTTTTGATGTTTGTGTTCGATCTGTTGTGATTTTTCGATGGATAGTATACCGGTGTGATAATGTTTGATACAAAATTCATGAACGCATACAACTGACCCTTTGTTCAAATTGCCCTCTTTAAGGGCGAAAGATAGCAAACGTTTTTACACGGTGCCATTTTGTTTCTATACCAATATTTCGATACTGATTCTTGTGTTTTTTATCTAATATTATCAATTATTTGGCATAGAAAGACAACAGTGTTTTTTGTATGATAGATTTGTTAATTATATGTAAAAAGTGAGTTTTTAATGTTTTAAGCTAGACTAAACTATCTTGCTGTGGTTGCTTTGAAAGGTGTATTAGTATTACTGTTGCTAGTAAATAAGTTATGGGTGGTGGATTGCAGGATACAGGATGCAACTTACTATAAAGATAGATTGTAAGGTTTTGTTTTAATTTGTTTTAACAAATATGTTACTTTATAGTTTTGTCTGCAAATGAATATTTAATTTTGGGGAATTACAAGTAGTATAACTAGAACATCAAATTATTTAACCCAAAGAGTTGGACTTAACAAATCTGGCTCAATTTCATAATGTTGATAAACTTGTGCAATAGTGTGGTATGCCAGCCATTTTTTACCTTTTTCATGTCTTTTAATTAGTATTTTGACTTCTTGTATTTATTAGTGCTTTTCTTAAATCTGGTAAAAAGGGAACATTTTAATAAGCTGTCCTTATTTTCACATGCCCACTTTTTAAGTGGAATAGAGTAAACTTGTGGTAGTGGTGGATTGCAAACTTTTATCACATTTTAACTAATGTTGACTAACTTAAGTTTTAAGTGTTGTGTGTAGTTTGTAATATTGTTGTACTCTTGTATGTACTATGTTTCTTCTAGAAACATGGCCAAAACACCAGCAATTGGTATTGATCTTGGAACAACCTATTCATGTGTGGGAGTGTTTCAACATGGTAAAGTTGAAATAATTGCCAATGATCAAGGGAATAGAACCACTCCTAGCTATGTAGCATTCACAGATACAGAACGTTTAATTGGTGATGCAGCCAAAAATCAGGTAGCCATGAATCCACAGAACACAGTTTTTGGTAAGTTTGAGAGAGGTTAATACCAGAGTAGTTGGTTGTTTCTGTAAATGTAGTTACAGAATTGGTTTTCAGAAATATTTTATGTACTGATGACAAGCTTTTGTTTAAATATCAATAACTTTTATATTTTAATGAACTTCCTATCTGCCATGGATCAAGCATCTTTCTAGAAAAGATGCTGCAGACTCCCTTTTAATAGCAAATTTGTGCCAGATTGGTCATGGAGGAAGTTTTTGTTGTAATCATACTACTGCTTAGAAAGCATCAGTACATACCTTATATACTACATGCATTTTTGTTGTTTCAAGTACTTTAATTTTTCTGAGTACTTATGGAAGTTAGAAATTTTGAAATTTATATTTCACAACAAATGTCTCGACTAGTTGTACTGACTGTGACAGGAATGGAATAAGATTTTTTTCTTTTATTAACAGATGCTAAACGACTTATTGGTCGGAAATGGGATGATCCAACTGTTGCTTCAGACATGAAACACTGGCCATTTGATGTTGTCAATGATAGTGGTAAACCAAAAATACAGGTTGAATATAAGGGGGAGATGAAAACATTCTATCCAGAGGAAATCTCTTCAATGGTTCTTACCAAAATGAAAGAGGTGGCTGAAGCTTACCTTGGGAAAACTGTAACAAATGTAGTAATCACTGTTCCAGCCTATTTTAACGACTCGCAGCGTCAGGCAACTAAAGATGCAGGTACAATTGCTGCTATGAATGTTTTGCGTATTATTAATGAACCAACAGCTGCAGCAATTGCATATGGACTTGACAAAAAGGTAAGAGCATGAACACCAAAGACACTGGTGTATTATGATTTAGCCATAACTTGTAACATTAATACTAGATTACTAAATTCACTAAATAGAAAATATATGCTAAAGCTATAAATGAAAGCCTGGTGCATATAACTTGGTTGATTTTAAGTCAAAACAAGATTAATGTATAAATGTGACTAAACTATTGTATTTGATAAAGCTTTTGTTTGGATATGTACCCACAAATCTAGATGTCGGCTGACTTAATACAGTTGCAGGTCCTCGTAGGGGTTAAAAATTATCATACACCTTATGAAGTTGAGTTTAGAACCTCTGTAGAATAAAAAATCTAGCACAATAACTCCTGTTTACAATTAAGTTGTGGATGCATTTTTAAAAGTTTGGTGGACTACTGTAAATCTGGTGCTGTTTATCAACTGAAAGTTTTGTGAAGTCATGGAGAATTATCTTATGATACCTAAACTTAATATAACCCAGCATGTACATAGAGAATAAATTGCACAACGTATAAACTGTACTGTGAACACTTACTATTAGTGGAAATGAGTTAATATTGCCCCATGAATTGTACATGGTACAAAAAGGTTTTGTTAATTAACATTGTAAGTAATGAAACACCATAATGGGTTATCACCTAGGATTAGGTAACATTGTAAAGCATTTTCTTGATGTAAGAGGTCAATTCTGAACCTGAGCTTTTCTGTTACAGAACATGGACTGAATTCTGACAAACATCTAAACTGCCAGAAACTATATTAAAGTGGATTTAACCAACTTAAAATATTATTCCCAAAGTTCTTGATTTTATATTGGAACATAATGAAACTTAAATGCAATGAGTGTGACTTTAGTATAATCTATACTTTCAGATGTTAAAAACAATTCAGTGAAATATTGTTTTTTTTTAAATTTGAATTTTGTGTGATTCAAGTTTACTGTCTAGTAAGACTGCTTCACCAGCTTAATGTTGGGGTTTAGAACAAGCCATTGCCGTTCCAGACAACTTTATAACGAGAATTAATGCACTGTTAATAAAAAATAATTTGTAATACACAATTGCAAATTTACAAAACTAAGTTAGCCAGTTCTTTGTTAGTGTGAACCATTTAGATTTGTAGCCAGCTCATGAGAAATGGAAACCAAAAACTTGTAATGTCATCCAGAATTTATTTTTAACTAGGATTTCAACATAACTTCTATTTATCACTCATTTTTTAATATTGTGCAGAAACAATGTTTCACACAAATCTTGTTTTTGCAGTGTGTAAGTGACATGGTAATATGAAACAGATGTAGGTTTATTATAGATGCTTGATATTAAACTAACACCTATTAGTTGTATCATTTCTAAGAAATTTGGATCACTTTAACATGTACATGTGACTTCAGTTTTGCTATATATTTTGTGATTTTTTTTATTGCATTACAATAATATGAATGGACAATATCTGGCAAAATACAGATGTTAGTTTAAATTTTTATATGAAACAAATTGTTTTTAGTGAACATGTATAAACTTTTACTAATAGGTACACTTTCACTGGGTAATTTAAATATTTAAAGTAAGACTACATTTATTTCAACTTTTACAAATGGAATTATGCAATTCCTTGATTATATAGTTTTATTCATATATAAGCAAATCTTTGCACTGAATTTTAATTTTTATTAAATATTCTAGGGTTCAGGAGAAAGAAATGTTTTGATCTTTGACCTTGGTGGAGGAACATTTGATGTTTCTATCCTGACCATTGAAGATGGTATCTTTGAAGTAAAATCAACAGCTGGAGATACACATTTGGGGGGTGAAGACTTTGACAATCGTATGGTTAACCACTTTGTTCAAGAATTCAAAAGAAAGCACAAGAAAGACCTCTCTACAAACAAAAGAGCATCCAGGAGATTAAGGACAGCTTGTGAAAGAGCTAAAAGAACATTGTCCTCTAGCACACAAGCCAGGTAACTTGTCTGTTTTTCAACTCAACCCCTTTTACAGTTGGCTTGGTATACAATGCTTTTTACCTTTTGGCACACATTAAGTGTAACTTTTAATGTGGTATGTGTATCTTTTTAAAATTTGCTAAACCTTTAGTAATCATTAACTCTTTTGTACACAGAAAATTATTAAACTTTTCTAAATATTTTTTAATGTTTGTGAATATATGAAGTCTTTTGTTCCTAGTCCAAGTGCAAAGCTAATTTTCATGTTATGGTTTCTAAAAAATAATCTTAGTTTGCAAGGTCTTGGATATTAGTGGTAGAAAGCATGCATGTTTAATCTTTAATTAAAGAATTGTAACCGAATAGCTTTATCTTTATACTGACTCTCAACTGTGGCAGGCTGTTTGTAGAAGTTGCACTCATGTTACTACATACAAGAATATAAAACTGACAATGTCCATCAAAGACTATTTTGTTAAATAATCACATTTTAAGTGGTTATACGTATTACATTATTACTACTTGGAACTGTTTGGGTATAAACAGTAAATGAAATATATATAAAGTTTGTTACAAATTTTGTATCAGCTTGTTGCTTGACACAGGATTTGTAAGTCTTATCAAATTTTGCATGTGAAGGGTGTGAAATGTAAGTTATTTCTAAGTTGTTTGAGTCTTGGAAAAACAACCTTAAGCTCACTAAAGTTTTACCTTGCCAGTTGGATTTTTGTACGAGTTTCATTACATATATTTGAAAGGTTAAATGTTCTTACCTTTTTGATTTATTACTTGCATGTTAGAGAAGTGCATCAGTGCCCAAAAATGGACAGGTAGGCATGGCTACTGTTTGAGTTAGTAAATGTAGCAGTATGCATCTCGGCAAATAAGACAGGATGTTCTTTTATTGTAATATAGGTAATTTTGAGTTCATAATTTATAAGTAGCTATACCTTTTTGTGCTTTGACATTACAAACGTTTAATTTAAACCAGTGCTGCATTCAACATACCATATGATACACCTTTATTTTGGTTGTTTTTAATATTTATTTTTAAAATAAATTAACTGTGTAGTACTATAATTTCATACTAAACTTGAATAATCCTAAAATAGTTGAATACAACTGTACATTGAGTTCACAAATGTGGGGACTTAGCCTTTTGATCTGTAGCTCTTGGTAAGAGTTAATTGAATATAAATAATTTTAAATTACTAATGCATAAAAGTATACCACAGAGCTAAGGTGGTTCAAGCCAGTTATTGTTCTAATGTTAGGCACAGATTTTTGTAATCAACTTCCAAATGTTTTGGATTGTTTGAAAACAAAACATTTACTTTTTACATTTTTAAGAATAGTTAATTAACAAATTGGTTCTACACCAAATCTTGATCTACTGCGGTTTTAGTGTTTCTAAAAGAAAAAAATTAATGAAAGCTTTTAATTCCAACCCAGCCCTCCTGGGGAAAACATTTGGTAACTGCATAATTTCATTTTGCTCATTTAGCATTGAAATAGACTCCTTGTTTGAAGGCATCGACTTCTACTCTACCATTACTCGTGCCAGATTTGAAGAACTGAATGCAGATTTGTTCCGCAGTACCTTAGATCCAGTAGAAAAAGCACTAAGAGATGCTAAGTTTGACAAGAGCCAAATTCATGATTTGGTTCTAGTGGGTGGCTCTACTAGAATTCCTAAAATCCAAAAATTACTTCAGGACTTCTTTAATGGCAAAGAACTTAACAAAAGTATAAATCCTGATGAAGCTGTTGCATATGGAGCTGCTGTACAGGTAAACTTGCCTTTTTTATTTTTAAGTGTGTAGTTCTTAAGCTGAGTTTGCTTTCAAATTTTTCTGTATCCATTAAATGAGTTGTGATAAATGAATTTTGATTTATTAGTAAACTTTTTATTGTTTGAAGAGGATGGGATGTATTAGAGTAACCTGTTTGCTTCCATCTAATTTCAGGCTGCCATTCTAAATGGAGACAAATCTGAAGAAGTTCAAGATCTTCTGCTTCTAGATGTGACTCCTCTTTCACTAGGAATAGAAACTGCTGGAGGAGTTATGACAACTTTGATAAAGAGGAACACAACCATTCCAACTCGTCAGACCCAGACTTTCACAACTTACTCTGACAACCAACCAGGTGTACTAATCCAGGTCTATGAAGGAGAACGTGCTATGACTAAAGATAACAACCTGCTTGGGAAGTTTGAATTATCTGGCATTCCTCCTGCACCTCGTGGTGTGCCACAGATTGAGGTGACATTTGACATTGATGCAAATGGTATCATGAATGTTTCTGCTGTGGACAAAAGTACAGGCAAGGAGAGTAAGATCACAATCACCAATGATAAAGGTCGTCTGTCTAAAGACGAAATTGAAAGAATGGTTAAGGATGCTGAGAAATATAAAGATGAGGATGAGAAGCAAAAGGAGAGAATCCAGGCTAAGAACTCCCTCGAGAGTTATTGCTTTAACATGAAATCTACTATGGAAGATGAAAAACTTAAAGACAAAATATCAGAAGATGATAAGAAAAAAGTACTTGATAAGGTAGATGAAACCATAAAGTGGCTTGACACCAATCAGGTGAGCAACCTTTTATACTTTTGCTTTGTATCCAGTTAATTATCATTACATTATCAATTTTTTTTATTTTGTGTGGACTGGAAGTTTCTTAGTTATTTGTTTCCAAAATACATGTTAATATCAACTTATCTTTTGTATGAAATCTGCAATAATATGTGGGATAATTATGAATCCAGTTTTAGGGTCAGTATTTTTAAATCGTACAATAAAATGTATGGGTTAAGTTAATGGTTGGGTAAAGTATGTAATTGTCAGAATTGTTAACTTGTAACATTAAAACTTGTCTGAAATTTGGGTTGTTAGAAACTAGTTATTTCTGACACTAATCTTAAGCTAAACAATTTTGAATTATAAATGAGATTTTAAAAACAAATTACTTTTATCGTGTTGTATATCTGAGTTTTTGGTTTTGAGTTAAAGCCTGCAACTTATGTGATTTTTCTTTCAAATGCAAACATTTTCTTCATCAAATCCAATGTTTGAGATTGATGCACAACTTACCATTTATTTTAAATAATGGCTTGTATTCAAGTTTTACAAACAATACTGGGTCTTGTATCTAATAGGGAACTGAATCTTTTATTAACAGTTCAAGGATAGTAAATTCTGTTCTTCAGATGGGGAAAGCAAGCTAGCTCTTCTTGGCTGGCCTCACTTGGTTCACTAGCTCACTTTTCACCAAGAAATATATCTAATGTCCTTATAGATCTACTAACATCTAAAGTTTAATTCTTTGAAGCTGAACAGTTTAATGATTAATCTGTACAAGTTTCTAGTCAAATATCTAGTTTCCAGATTTAAATAGCATTTAATACACTAACTTCAGAGCAACTCAATATTAAATTATCTCTGGATGTTGTGTGGGTTACCTTTTTATTCATTAGATGAGATTCCCTAAAATTCAGCTGACATTCTGTAATTTTACATACATTGTACAGTATTATATATCCTCAGTCTACTACAAACTTAAAATAAGTGGTAATTTCACAGTATGCACTTAACAATACAAGTTACATGCATTTTTAAATAAAATTAAATCTGAAAATTTAAAGAACTTAATCTCAATTAAGTAACAGATGATGGTGCACTTGAATATATTTACAACTTCATACGTGACTGACTTGTAACATTTGAATATAAAATAAGACTGAAAAGTTCAACTTTGTTTTGAGTGGTAACTTGTGGCAGTTTTCCTTTTATATATATATAATAAATTAATTAATGAATTCATTTTCCAGATGGCTGAGAAAGATGAGTTTGATCATAAGCAGAAAGAACTGGAGACCATTTGTACACCAATTATAACCAAGATTTACCAGGCTGGTGGTGTTCCTAGTGGTGATATGCCAGGTGGAGTACCAGGTGGTGCTACCCCAGGAGCAGGTTCTGGTGGTAGCAGTGGTGGACCAACTATTGAGGAAGTTGACTAGTGTTGAACTTCTAGTCAAATTCATTCAGACCTAACTTTACATGAGACTAAACTTTATTTAAGATTTATTTTGTAATTAACATGGGCCAGTATGCAATTCAGTAGGGTGTGTAAAACTAGTAGTGTAAGTTACTAAAGTAGTTACTTGCAGAATTTCATGCTGCAATTTTGCATTGTCATAATGATCCCTGATTTGTTATTTTATTACAGTATTGTTAGTTACAATTATTACAGCACAATATATTGTTAAGGAAATGGATCTTGTTCAAAATGACTTCTTAATCATAAGTCTGGTAATGGTATTTGCTTCTAGCTCCCATATTTAATTGCAGCAAAAAGTGTAGCTTATTCGTTATTTTTATGGCTTCAAAATGTCAATTCTGAACTCTCAGATGTCATTAACTTAGATTTACTTGCTGCTTGTCTCTGGCCTGTGTCACAAATAGTTGACTATCAGTTCTAGTTAAGGATCTTAAATTTTAACGTTTGAATTTGACTAACAATAAATCTTGGTTCATCATGCAGTGTTTTGTCACTCCTTAACTTGCATAATCTACAAAGGAACAATACAAATTAAATATAACCAAAACAAAATACGATCAAAATAGAAGTTTTCTCTTTCTAAGGAGGTATAACAAGGTAGAATGTATAGTATATTCAGTTAAGTTGCAAATTATTTGCACCACTTGCAGTTAGGTTATCCAGTTGATAGATGTGGTGGTTAGAATTTCATAAAACATCAGTCACAAGCTGTACAGAATTTCTTTTTACCTAAAGATTAAAATGGTGATTAGTATCATATAAACTAATGGTTACACTAGGGCAAGAATAAATGTTTTAGAATCTGTTGGTCATTACATTAGACAATTTGTATGAAGCACGTTTTGTCCAAATTAAGATCTATAGGCCCATAATTTTAATTAGTTAGTAATAAAATTCTTTATTGCTATCAGAATTTGTGTAAATAGTGGCAGATAAATTGTTTTAAACAATTTTTCAAAATACAATTTCTCTTAATGCACTATCTGAAGCATAAGACATTACTTAACATCTGAGAAATAATTATTAGAGCAACCATTGTCGTTTAGAAACTTGATTAATCCTGTATTGGTTGCAAATAAGTATGATACTTAATTCTAATAAAAAATTAATATTGTAGGTTATCGACTTTTATATTAAAAAAAACATTATTGCAAGTCTTCGCTAGAAATAAACTATTCCCACTTACATTGTACCCTTGCGACTCCATAACTGGTAGTGCAGGAATTACTTTCCACAATGACAATAGTTTTTAATATTTCAGAGAAACTGAAAGTAGCAATGGAGTTGCGACCTTAGAACCTCGTCCTCTCTTTGTAAATTGAAGACTGCATAAGAGATCTTTTAAAACTGAAGGAAATTCATTGGTACATAGTTCGAAGCACTTTTATAAGGTATTTCAGATCAGAATGACACTATCGTAAATTATATTATCAAATAGTCGTTTCTAACTACCAGCAACTGACTAGAGAGAACAACCAGTGAAAAATCAGTCACCTGAACAGCAGGATTGGCTTAATGCGTACAGAACCGAGAGCAGACATATCTCGATTCTCTTAGCTTCTTTAACTGTTTGACACGTTAACTAACTCACCAGAATTCAAGTAACAAAATCGCAACATAAACTACAAGAACACTCATTTCTAGATATTTTTTAACTAAGATGTCCACTCGAGGAAAACCAGTCAAGAAATAAGTACTTGCAAAATATCAAGTTGTATACAATTTTATTGTTGCTTTCTGCTAAAGTTCTACCAGTAAACTTTGAACTAATCTTTTTCATCACCAAAATTAACAATAACATGGGATCGAGACTAAACGTCAACACCAACTAGAAAATGTATCTGAAAGTCTTGTGTGGTAAATCAAAATCAGTTCCTGTTCTCAGTATAAATTTAGAAGTCATAAATGTGTTTACGTGAAGGAGTAGAGTGGTCAATAGTACATAACTTTCTGCTAAGAGGGAAGAGCAAACGATGTTCACCCTTCTAAACTAAGAAATAAACATCACGTAGACTGCATATTATAGGCTATCTCTGATTCCATGTCATTCTAAACTTTCAAAACCTAAGGCAAAGAAATAGTGCAAAAAGAAAAGCCTAGTTAGTGTCTAGTGTAAGTTGCTTTTGCTTCTAAATTTAAACCCACTTATATTAAAACAAATACTGAATCAAATTTGAAGTTTTTTTTATAATCGTTGTCAGGATTGACGTATTGCAACAAGACCAAATGAAACAATGCATTCTGTATGCCAACCGTTTGCAGTAGTGACTTTTCACCTACTGTTCAATATGTTGGTTCAAGTTAAAGTACTAACGTTTTTTCTTATTTGTGGTGTGAAAACACTTTCCCAGTAAGATTGGTTAGTCTGGTTCATATTATGTGCTTAAGAACATAACCCATTCACTCTATACAATGAAGGCATGCTCAGGTGGTATAGCTTTGTGTGTAGAAGACACTAACTTAACTTGCACACAAGCAACAAATAATTGGCTTCTCACATGTACATCATTTCAGTGTTCGCCACAATGCTCAGATAGCAAAATTTTATCCTTCAGATCTATTAGAAATTTAGTGACTACATTCTTGCCAAATGTAATTTATCGTAAGCATTTCATGTAATGTGATCAGACATCCTACTTATGAGTGTATAATGAAAATTCAGAGATGGCTCACAAAATAAGGGTTACACCATTTTAGAATTAGTGTTTCAAAGTTGTTCGTGTTATCTCTAATTTTAAACTTTTCATTCTAGATATCATAGCTACTTATATTAGTTGCCATAATAATGTAATAATCAATGATATATCACAAAGTTGCATTAATATCTCTCGCTGAAAGTTAAACGTTGCCAACATCTTTCTTTCAATCGGCTAGTTAATGTTTCAAAGGAGTACTTTGAAATAATGGTATTAATCTTTGATCTCTTTTTGTAGTTATTGTGTGAGAGGTTCGTTAGTGATAATAGAGCCGTATGTTTTCAATGTGTACAATCTACATTTGTGTGACCTCTACCTACTGCAGCATGTAGTTGACAGACAAGTTGTTATATAACGAGTCATGGACTCATCCATGCAGAAATGAGATGCTAGCACATGTCTTATTCACACCCAGTTTCTGCTCTTCATTTATTTAGTGCTTCTTTCTCAGTACGATCTCTTTTGCCATTTGGCAAATTCGACTTACGAAGTCATATGCATTGACTAATGCAAACGTGATTAACCTCACATATTCTTGGAGATATGCGATATCTGTCCCAGGGAGTAGACCATAACATTATGAATACAGGAAACTATTTTGTCCAAAGATGAGACGTACATCAACTTCAGTTGGGTTGTGTGGTACACCCCCCCATGGTATAAAACAAATATTTGTTTCTTTTGTTGCCATTAAAATTAACAAATTTGTAAGCATATCATTGATATTTTATATTACCAATGTTGTTAATTTATGAGACTAGGGGTTGTAGCGTGAAGTAAACATTCACCACACCTCACTCTTTATGCAACTCGTAAAGTAACGGATGGTTATATTTTCTCTTTAGTCTACCTTAACTTCTGAATGCTCAAAATCATGGTAACCATTGTTCAGTTAATAAATCTTTAAGTGACTGTACTATCTTAAAGATCAATCAATTAGCCTCAATTCACGTGATGAGATAATCGACAATTCTAATTACTTTGCTCAGTGATCATTTAAGAGATCAGTTATAGTCGAGGCTACTCTTCATGATAAAGATGCAATAACTATGTGTCAAGGTTTTCACTGGCTTGATTAGTCTTACTTTTTTGGGTAGAAACACACTGTAATGGATGAACAATTGCATTAACGTCTTAATACAAAAAGTAGCCAGGAGAACAAAACGCCAATGCATGTTAGCATATATGCATGAAATACACAGTCCTTGTATTGTTCAAAGTTTGAAGTATTTCCTGCTTGAGAGCTCTGGAGACCTGTAGCTGTTATGTATAGATTGAAAATAAGGTCTAAGCAGTATATAACAGTACTAAAATTTATTTCCATGCATTTGTAGCTGTTAATACAAATATCAGGCGTTGCGTGTGTGTTAACTATTTTCCTAATTAATGGTAGTTGTGTGCCACTTCATTGTATGGGAAGTCAGATTCGTTTAATCTTCTAAGAACACTGAAATGTCAATCGTGGTGTACGACCACTTGTGGGTGTTCTTAGTATTTTATTTGACATCACACCTGTGATGGCTTCAATTCATACATGTTATCTATCAGGTCATTTCTTAAGTAATGTTCGAATTTAGGTTTAGAAAAAGAGAAGAGATTTCAACCCTTTTAATGTTATTTAATCAATAATGTATGTTTCACTATTATTAATTACTTCCCGCCAACGATTCACAAGCTTCAGAATGCTACTTCTATAAAATTCTCGGGGTTTAGAGGAAAAGAATGTAGACAGGGTAGATTTGACATCTTTGTGTTCCAAACTCTTTTCCTTCAAGATAGTTTTGGAAACTTCGGTATAGATGATAATCAGATGGGGCAAAGTCTGGAGAATAAGTTTTCTTAGTCTAGCTGGGAATCTAGCTCTTCAATCTTTGTAGGAGTGATCCTTGCTGTATGGGGTCATGCATTATCCTTGTGTAACACAACACCTTTACGACTGGTTAAAGCAGGTCTCTTTTTCTTTCAGTGCAATATTCAAGTGCTCTAACTGTTGACAGTAGAAGTCTGATGTAATAATTACATTGAGTGGCAGCAACGTAAAGTGGATCAGACCAACAATATCCCACCAAATGCTTAAAAAGACTTTCCTTAGGAGGAGGTCCATTGCACTAAGCCATTGTCTGCAGCATTTAACATTTTTATAAAATATCAATTTTTCATCTCCAGTCACGTTAGTCCAAAAAAGGTGTTACGTACACGAGAGTTCAGAGAAGTGCAAATGTTCACTCTTGTTCTAAGATTGGCTTCTGTCAAAGCATGAGGGACTCATTTTTCAAGTTTTGACATCTTTTCAAGCTGCTGAAGATGATGATGAACTGTTGAATGGGCTAAACTAGCACTAAACTCTTGTGCTAGTTCTTCAACTGTTACAACACAATCTTCATCACATGCAGCCAGCAGCAAGTCATCATTAAACTCAACAGGACGACCTGAACGTGGTGCATCACTTAAGCTATAGTCACCTGATCTGAACTTCTGAAACCACCTTCGATATTTTTTTTTCATTGAGAGGCTCTGCACCATAAACCTCTTGAATGTTTCGTGTAGTTTTGCAGTAATATTGCCTTTTTTAATACTCGTAAAGCATTATATGCTTAATGTTTTCCTCAGACACATTCATCTTCATAAGGATTTATTTAATTAATGATCTGAAAAAGCAGAGTTGGGTTAGTTTCTTTTATTTGTCTGAACACTTTTATACACGTCCTATTACATATTTTAGTCATTAAAGCCTTCTACAAAGACAGATATGAGATGCACTTTGTGTATTAAATTTTTGGACATTACTTACAGATGACCTGATAGTATTGGTTATTCAACAAGCAGAGAACGTAGTCATTTGGAGAGACAATCTATTAATATTCTGTTACGAGTTTTGCTGATGACATACGACAAATTTTATTTTTACAACATTAGGATCTAACATACAATATGAAACGTTTTGGTTTTTAAAATTCATGAATCCTTTCAATAAAAATGCTCCACATAAGTAGAATTTTTTTTTTCAACACAAATAGTAGCAGTAATGCTTGGGTCATACTAAAATTGAAAGTTCGCTTTTTCTACCATAGGTATTCTTACGCCAAAGCTTCTAATAAAACACACGTTATTGATTTAAACCCTTGCTAACAGTTTTCATTTATATATAAAACATGCTTCAGAATTAGTGTTCCAAGATAATGGTGCAACAATGTAAAATAATTTAGCCATAAACGGTCAGTAATATAAAGTAAAATTTAAAAAACTGCGAGCTTTTATCAAGAATTAAAAACATTGAAATTTCATGCTCAAGAGGTATTCTATTTCTATGTACTATGCTAATGAGTATTATATCTATTTTTACATAAAGAAGCTTTCTCTTGGTTTCAGTTTCAAAGCCACTTCTTATCCACTTTTAACAACAATTAAATACTCAAATCGGGAATGTCTAGAATTGTAGCAATTGTACAGATCATCTAGAGCGCTAAAAAGCATTTTTGGTTTACTTTAGTCATTTAATTTGATTTGCTAGAGTTTTGATGCCCGATCGAAAGTCTTGAACTACTGAGCATCTTTCCATGCATTCAGAAACAGTTACCAATGTGGGTCACTGTGTTCTTCCATTTAAAGTATTCGCTAAACACTGGATTACCTTCTTTATAACAGTCACTACTAGAAACAGCATGTAATTTTTGAGTTTATATAATTATATTACATTCTTAGTGCTTCAGAAAAAAATTTCCACAATGGTTGTTTAATGGGACATGTATTACTAATATAAATGTTGTACCGAGCTACTGCTTTCTGACCAACAAACTGCGGTCAGGCCCTTTAAGATACGTCAACATATTCATCTAGAAACATACTTTGTATTCTGTACTGTAATCAATCCAAATGTATCTCTTAATCATAATTAACTGATGTAGAATGTTCTGGCAGCTATATATTCACATTTAGATGCAGTATAACAAAAACATTTTTAGGAGTATAGCTAGGTTACTCTATTTTAACTTTGCCAATTATTATTCTCGTACGAAGCTAAAGACCTGAATGTTCATAATAGTATATTCTTCTGTATTTGTTGAAGTGTTAAGAAAATGAACTTGTTGCCCATCTTTTTGTAAAATAAGATACGAGTCATCAGTCACCTAATAGCTCACTACCAGAATGATGACTAGCATTTGCTATAGTACAATCATCATGGGAAGCCATGTCCACTCACTGGTATCTAATAAAATTGTGTAAAGGTCAGGATTGTCCTTGCAGTAGTCCTCAGTGAAGCATGAGCTTTACAGATGCATTAATTGTGATAGGGGTGCACCTGCTGGTGTCTTTCTCTCGTTGAACTTGTTTGAAGTTAGCACTTCAAGTCTAGCTTTTGTTATAGAGAAATGAACGTATCTATGAGAATATCCTCAAGACCACAGATACAATGCTGTGCAGGTCATGCATATTCTCTACATAAGAACTGAACTTTACTTTGGAGTTTTTTCAAGTGTTGAACAGATATGTCACAAAAATAATGGCACATTTTAACCACAACTACATAGCAGTACGTAAGTACTCGATGAATTCAATCACCGGACAATCCAAACTCAACCTCAAGAATTGCATTTCATTTTTCCACATCCATCTTTCTCAAACAGTGATCTGCTTGAAACATTTAAGGAATTAGTCTTGATCTTTTCTGTCTGTGCCATTGAATATTAGAGGACATTTGTTTCATTTTCCCAGTCGAGATCTGTAGTTGCAGAAATATCTCATCTCTATGAGACTGATCATCCAGAACATCGGAAGATTTTATATGTATATAAAATACTAAGACTTAAGTTTCAGAATAACAAGTTTCTAAGGGCAGCTTATGTTTGCGTACCATGATTTCAGAGTTTTTTTTCAATAAATGGTGGCACAGACGATAACATACTTAAAGTCATTCATATGCTTTTGTCCACTTTACGAGGTAATATTTTCACCACCTCGTGCTTTCTGTCCCACCTGGAAAAGGTTGTCCAACAGCAGTACCTCCAGACTGCTTCAGCTGACAAATGGTAATAACGACCAAGATTCTTGGAGTCCTATACAGATCATTCCATTCAGTCTCAGAAACATTAAACAATGAGCCACTATACCAACTCATGGTCATAACTGGTTTCTTTTCACCAGCTATAATCCAGAAAGTTAGAACATTTTCTTCACTTCTGAAAGCCCTTGCCTGTGGTTCTCTTTCTTTAGTCTGCAGCTGCAAAGAGTTGACAGTCATGGAACTTTATAGCATTAGGAAAACCCAACACCTAGGAAAAGACTACTCCTAGAAAAAAATTACTTTTTCAAAAAGTCATTTACTCTTGGTAACAAACTTATTCTCTTGATCTAAAGTAATTTGAGTTGGAAAAAATGCCATTTCCTTTATTGTGAAGGTATTCAAATTCATTATGCACACAAGTTATGTATACCACAGAAGAATTAATTTGCCACGAAAAACACGAAACTCTAGGATAATTAGTCTTATGGTCATGATATCAACATTTCATGTTTGTGCATTACGCTGTGATATTCCTATTTGCACTGACTTCCTGTGCAAATAAGTTCAGCAGCAACGAATTGCAAAACCACAGAAAATATCTCGTGAAGCAAATGCGAGTTTTTATTTTTTACTCAGAGTGAAGTAAGAAAGAGACTGAATACAATATAAGTTAACTTACTAGACAATAGAACAACACTTCCTAGCCACAACACAAGAGCACTGAACTAGATAGAGCATATGAAATGAAAATGATATTTGTTTAATTTCTATGACTCAGATTGCACGTGTTTGTGTTGGCCGTTAATACTTGCGCCGTTATTATATTTCAGACTTGTCATTTGTTATTATATATTCAAACAGAATCCTTTGTTTGAAAAGCTCTTCAAAAATAAACTCTGATAGAATAGAGTCTGTGGTCTCTTCGACATTATTGAATAAGATGGTATTGTCTTCAAATTTACCTATATACCTTGAATATTCGCGATTTTTAAAAAATACTGACAACTAGTTTAACTTTTGGAATAATTAAATTAACTACTTATTTAAGAGCAGTTGTATTAACATATTCTGGTGCTTAACCACTAAACAGGCTTATTCAATCTACCGTCAAACACTGTGATCAATGAGACTTGAGTTTTTGAGGCGGTTTTAACCTATCAACAGTTCCGCAGATAGTTTGAGTTCTTTTTTGCATAATAATTATTACATTTATTTTATCAAAAACGTTTATTAAATTTTGTCATTAATTTTTCTTTAAAGTTTCATTCGTACTATCTACTATATAATTCATTTTCAATTGCAATTTCTATTTAATAAAGCATTAGATATGTAAATTCGTTCTCGTGTAAAATTGTTGAGGTTTTAATTTATTGCCAGTAACTGAAACCTTTATCAGTCAGCTAGTTGCACTTTCTCGTCTAAAAACAGAGTAAATAGAATATTGCGTCAATAACTTTAAAATATGCAACAACCATGTAAGAGAGGAATTTTTCCATATATTTTTTTCAATTTCTATCTATTATGTATCATATTAGCATACGTATTTAATGTAGTATATGTCAGTATCTAGATACTGTTTAGAATTATTACACTATGTAACAAAATTTTTACTATTTCTTGTTCCTGGGCAGAAAGTGTTATCTCCCAATTGCTTATGTCTAAAAGTAAATGGAAAAGACCTATTTTTATCTTTAAACTTTGCTTTTGTGACCTGGGTAATGAAATTTTCAAATTTACCATTTTCCAGAACATTCCAGGTAGATTCAGTGCTGAGTAGCTGATAGAGAATTTTCTTGAACTTACAAGAACTTTCTAGAATGTTGTAGAACTTATGAAAATTTTCTAGAACTTTCCATATAGGGGATCACCACTCACCACTTCAGTTTAATTCTAGCTGTCTAAGTGAACACAAAGACTTATCTGATTTTATCAGAGATGGCATTAAGAAGCTGCAAGCATTCTCCAGACGCATTCTGCTATGTATGTGGCAAATTTATCAAGACAAGAGCGAAAAAGTACTCTGTGACAGCATCTACTAAAATGTGTGAAGTCTGCAAGGCATATTTCGGCATGCTTGTCGGGGATCAAGACAAACCCTGGGTACCTTATTTTACCTGCGAGCACTGCAAAAACCTCTACAACTTAAGACGGGCAATGTTTGCTTACTTGAATAGTAAGATTTTATATTATACAAATTTTAGACCTTTTAAAATTTAAATATCTTTTTCTTAATTTCCAATAGTATAAAAAAATATCACATATAAAATATTTTGCATGAATTTCTTACACATTAGTTGTGGATGAAGTAAATTTGTTATATATAACAATTTTATGTTGCTCTTTTGCAGGATGGTACAGAGTGGAAAAGAGAGCCATGAGGAATACAACAGTGTGAGTATGGTTGGGAGGTTATCGAAGACTTCAAACTGGTGGCATTCCTGTTGGGTCTTCAAGGAGGCTTTACCAAGTTTCCCCGTTATCTTTGCCTTTGGAACAGTAGGGACACCGCAGCGCACTACAACAGGAAGCACTGGCCATAATGGACCGAATTTTTTGTGAGGAGGCACAATGTCAAGTGTGAGCCACTAGTGGATCTCCAGAAGGTGTTGTTCTCACCATTGCACATAAAACTGGGTCTTATGAAACAATTTGTCGCAACTCTTTATAAAGAGTCTGCAGGAAGAAAGAAAAAAAGCTTGTGGCAACTTTTCACAATGGTTCGGGGCTTCTTGGGTAATCACAAGGCCGATAATTATGTGGAACTGGTTGAGGCTCTCGTGAAGAACTACAGCAAAATCGGATGCAGGATGTCCCTGAAAGTCCATATCCTTGACGCTCGTTCATCTTGACTTGATAAATTCAAGAAGAACGTGGGAGCATACTCAGAGGAGCAAGGCAAGCACTTCCACCAAGATATACTGGATTTTGAACGCCGCTACCAAAGAGCGTATAACGAAACAATGATGGAAGACTACATTTGGGGGCTGATACGTGAAAGTGATTTACATTACAGTCGCAAAACTCGAAAAACTACTCACTTCTAAACATTTTTGTTCATTTTTGTATAACTTTAGTATAAATACCTGTAAATCTTGATTCATATGTTGTTTTATTCAGATCTTTTGACAGTTTCTTCATAGAAAATAGGTTAATTTCTAAATTTCATTATTCAGGTCACAAAAGCAAAGTTTGAAGGGAATAATGGCCATTTTCTGTAATTTTACAACATAAGCAATTAAGAAATAACACATACTACCCAGGAACAAAATTTGTGTTACATAGTGTTATTAGTAAGATAAAAACAACAACAAAATTAGAAATAAATAAACGAACCACGCGGAAATTAAGACGAGTGAAATACTATTTATAAAACAATAATATGTTTCACTCAAAAATAATTCTATAACAATGCTTTGTTGTAAATGGTGTTTAATTAATGCAAAACAATGTAAAATGTAACAGTAAATATAATAAACAATTGAAATGACAATAAATTATAATTAGTAAATAACATTTTAACGAGTTTTTGAAGCAAAATTGCCAAAACTTCTTTCGTTAGCGTTGACTGAAGATGTTTGAACAAATTTGACAGAAATTGAAATGACCATCATTGTTGCAATCCATTTATATTTTTTCGATGCTTCGATTACAAACGTTTATCAATGCTACTAGTTTTACTGTGATATCCCTAGCACAAATGTAAAGCATCGCTTCAAAAATCGTTCTTTGTTTACATAAACGTCCCTAAAACGACTGAAAACAATTAATATATTGTTATGAAAACAATGTGAAATTCTGAAAAGATTTACAGAACATGAATAAAGACGTAAGTATATAAAATTGCTCGTTAACTTTTGTGCGACATAAAAAACAAAGACAAAACCTACACTACAGTTTAGTTTTTCAAATATAATTTTATATCGTACAGATTCATTGTTTCTGAGCTGCGCATATATGTAAACTTCCTTCTCTTCCCATACGCACTTAGCAAATTAAAATTACACCTTTCAGTTAACGTATCGAAAAGGCACCGTTAATTTTACAAAGTTTTGTAGCTGTATACTGTGTTGGAGTGTAGGTAGAAAATTGAAGGTTTTTTTTTTAAATATCTTTTCTGTTTTTGGCCAATACCGTGTTATTAGTAAATATAATAATTATAGTATTGTGAGATTTGTTGGTTTTCTTTTTGTATTTGTGGTTTTTACATTTCTTTCGAATTACTTAATGACGAGCTGTTGGGGTTTTCCGTTCTCAAAATATGTGTTCTGAAGTAAGTTAAAATTCAGGAGAGAGGAAATTTTGTGTGTGATAATTTTAAAGTTCACTTTAATTCACTCATTATGTCACTTTTTGACAAGATCGGAATGTTTTAAAGAATAGAGAAGGAAAATGCATTAATTTGCTTGATGGTTCGTTGATTTTTAAGAATAATACGGGAAAATGTTTCTGCATATTCTAAAGTGTAGTTGACTGGAAGGTTAAATTTTGTAGTAAACGATTATTATATTTTAAGATTTACTATGTCATCAATGTTCAATAATATATACGTGTGTGTCGTATTTGAACTAAGTTATAAAATTCCACCTATTTGTATAAGCGACGATTCCCTAAAAATTGCACAAGTTTCAAATAACGTTACAGTCTTCACATAAATTTGCTTTCCTTTATTTATATCTGACATGATCATATATAAATTTAAATGTTGGTATAAAAAGTATTTATATTGATTTAACTGAGCATTACATTTGACGGATTAGATAGTAAAGCTATAAGAAATGTAAGATATAGCCGTTAGATGACACTACGGGGTAAATACATTTCTTGCAAACTTTGGAGTTCGAGTCTGTAAGCAATTAAATTATACGAAACGCCAAGTTCAACAGCAAAAAATCTGTAATTGTAATTTACTGTTGTAATACTTATTTTGACTGCTTGAATATATTTGTTTTAAAACAAATTTACATTAGGATATTTCCAATATTTTTAGCATTATAAGTCAATAAACTTAATGCTATCCTGCATAATAAAACTTATGAACGGTGTCTACTTAAGCACAGCCTACTGTGCTAATTAAACAGAAATTCAACACAGTTTTTACAATATTAAGTATTTTAACTCTTCTAGTAGGTATATACAAACTTTTAAATAGGGAATAAGAGACTGGAACGAAATATCTTTGATTACTCCGCGAGATAGAAAAGACACGAGGTAACAGTAACGAACCGTCTGTTAATGAACATTAATGCATCATAAATTAAAGATGATGTACACAAGATTCATTTATTTCTGACTTTGTTTATGTCAGTTAAGTCGAGAAAAACTAAATTGCATGTGGTTATGAAAGAGAATCATGCCTAATTTCATCTTGGATATTTTGGTATTCCTAACAGTTACCATATTTCCTTATAGATTAAAAGGAAGTCCTCTTCTTCTGAGTTTCCCAACGAGTTGTAATTTCTATAATTATAGAAATGGATTAACAATTTTATCATCTGTCCAACTCATAGTTAAAAATCGGCTTAAGTAACAAAGATATATTTCTAACGTTTGTATTCTTTGGCGGGTTCTAATATATAGCATAACATAGCATAATATTTATGGACAACAAGAGACTGCCCCCGCTAAAATCAAGAGTTCGATTCCTCTTGGTGGGCTCAGTAGATAGCCTGATGTGGCTTTGCTATAAGAAAAACACACACACAACAAGAGACCTTTTTGTCCATCTAGTTTATCCCTCTCCCTAAACTAAACTAAAACTACTTAAAATTCCTCAAAACTAGTTGTTATCATTCACAGAGTTACTAAGCTTTCTCTTAAACTCACCACAATAGCTGCCACCACACCATCCACAGGCAACCCTTTCCTGTTAGAAAGATAAAGCTGTGTTAGCTGAAGATGACTCATATCTTGCTAAAATTTATATTTGCGTTCCCTAGTTTCACCAATCTCGCCATTAAGTACGAAAAATAGATGATGCAACAACGCTGTTAATTTTCTCAACAGTTTTAAACACATCAAATGGATCTACTGTGTCTCAGAGATCTTAATCTCTCCTCGTATGACAACACCTCCATCTGAGGCATCATTTTAGTAGCTCTCCTCTTAATCCTTTCCAAGATTTAAAATTCTTCCCACGGTAAGGAGTCTAAGACTGAACACAATACTCCAAATATGATCTAACCAGAGGCTTTTACAGTGAAATTATAACCTGTTTAGACTTGTATTCAATATATCTATAGATGCAATCTAAAAGTCTATTTGTCCTATCATACTGCTTGAATTGCTTAAGAGATTGCCAAACAACCACAAGAAGACTTGTTTGTTTCATAAAACTATTAAGGTTATTACTATCAAATTGTGTTTATATTCAAGTTATGGTAATCCAAATGCATTATCTTTCATCTATTATAATTAAAACCCATTTGCCACTTATTCAGTCAGTTCTCAAAGCCTTAATATCATCAGCAAATTTAAACAATTTATTGACCATTTATTTGTAAAAACGGCTCATCAAACATGTGGTCAGCTTCCGGTCAGTTACCTCTATCTTTCTTTGTGAACCTGACGATGACCGAAGAACGTCGAAACATTGTTCACTCCTTGGGTTTTCTTGACATCACTGATTATTGACCATTTCTTCATCTATGTCACTGGTGTAAATCAAATAGAGTCAACGTCCTAAGATTGTGACATCCCCGTCGCGCCAAACATGCGTCGCCCTTTCAGCCGTGGGGGCGTTATAATGTGACGGTCAATCCCACTATTCGAGAGCAAAAGAGTAGCCCAAGAGTTGGCGGTGGGTGGTGATGACTAGCTGCCTTCCCTATAGTCTTACACTGCTAAATTAGGGACGGCTAGCATAGATAGCCCTCGAGTAGCTTTGTGCGAAATTCAAAACAAACAAACAAACAAACAAACCAATTTGTTTGAACTTTATTTACAACAACCTTCCGCTTTCTTTCATCCAACCCGTCTTTTATCCAATTAGCTAACTTATCTCTCACACCTATAGAGATAATTTTTTTACAAGACCTATGTGACAACTTGGCAAATGCTTTCTGAAAATCCAGATACGCCAAATCTGCACCATTACCGTAATCTAAATAAGTAGCAATATTTTCAAAGAATGTTAGAGATTTGTAAGACAAGATTTTACTTTAGTGAAACCACTTTGATTATCCAATAAAGTTCTAAACTTTGTTACATAATTTTGCAAAGCATCTTTTATCAGACGTTCCAAAACCTTTTCCATAACTATCCTCCAATCCTTTACCAACTGCCGACTATTTAAAGACTTACAAAAATACTAGAAAGTGGCTCATATGTCCAATCCTTAACTCTTTGTTTACTCTTAATTTATTCTTGGTAACCTTATTTCATACTTACGGCACTTTTTTGTATGTCAGTACTTTGTTGAAACACAAATTCAACATTCATTAAAATGATATAACATACAATATACTCACCAAGTCAGTCATAAAAAACAACTATTATAGTTTCAAATCGAAGGTTGAACTTTTCTGACGTAACATCAAAACTCCCTCTGGCGTTAAAACAACATAAACGTCTAAATTAAAATAAAATCAGTCTGAAGCAGTGATACAATGGAATGCTATTTTCACATGTGGATCAGTAAAATTGTGTTTTCTTCTTCTTCTAATTCTTGTGTAAAGCAACATAAAAATATCTGCACTTTGAATACAGTAGTACTGAAACCATATACTAGAGGGAATGTAGTCAATCAGTAACACTCATTGACAATTATCGGGCTACTCATTGTTTTACCAAATAGCGGGATTTGACCTTTATTCTTTATTACACACCCACGATACCAAAATGTATATTTCATTTTTACGGCAATGGAAAGTTAACCATAATGGTTCAGGTGCCTACATTTGAAGTTCGATCACAAACAAACAAAACATTTTGTCCAAGTGAGCTAGTTGTTATTGAGCTATTTTAAATTCGTAACAAATCTGCCATATAATAGCACTGCTGAAAGCCCTTTGCTTAAGAATATTAATACGAAAAACAAAGCTCGTCAATTATCGTTTTGAATATTTTGAGACAAAGAAAATGAGAATATTTGTATGGTTTAGACATCTAGCTAAAGATCTTTTCTTGGTGTTTGTGCAGGTGGTTGTAGCATATACTATTACCTTTGTTGTTTTTTTATCTGTGATGAAGCTGTATCTGATATTCTGGACTCCTAGTGGTTCAGCGGTAAACACAGATAATCCACTATGTAGCTCTGTGCTTAATAACAAAAAAGCTATTTCATACGCTCTACAGAAGAAAGATTACTATCACCATAATTAGTACAAAATTTCTTCCATGGAGAGAGGATAATTTTGTTAATATGTTCTGTCTTAACTCATGATCTATAGTGTAGTTTAAAGATGTCAAAGTAACGCCTTTAGTAGCAAAATCTACTAAAAATATTATTGCATTTTAAAAATAGTCTAAGAACAAGAATATATTAGGTGGGAGTTTTGTCCACTCTCCAAAATTCTTTAATTTCGTATAGTATCCTCAATTTATCGGCACATTTTTGTAAATGCGAAAGTGATTCTAGAAACCACTGTCTGGCCTGACCTGAGAGCTAGGGCACTCGACTCAAATTCTGCAAATCAAGAGTTCGAATTCCTTCTTGTCATGTCTAAAACGTGCTCTCTCTCATGACAGTCAGAATCTTTTTACTAAGAAGACCACTCATTTCCTTATTAACCTAAACATAATATATCTTAGCATTAAACAGATGTTATTATGTCTAGGATAACGCCTGCTTTAGCCACTGAGACAGTATGCCACTAACACTAGACATTTTTCGAACAATAGTGTTAAGTCCAAAGTCACATTGCCTGTTTCAGTGTTTTTCCACATGAACCTCGTTTGCTTCTAAATAATCCTCAGCTGGGACAACGCTGAAATTAGGGGTTCGATTTCCCTCGATAGACACAGCAGATAGTCTGATCTGGCTTGCTGTAAGAAAAAACACAACAAACACACAACATAAACACGTTCGTAAATCGTCGGACTCTACAGTCTATTTTAATATATTGGTTTTCATCAGTTCAAACATGTATTGAGTGACAACAAATCAGCTTCTGTGCTTTGCATGTAAGCAAACAAATAGCAGATATAAAGAGCACAGTCAATTCTTACATAACTTATATAAAGGGAAATCGCAAGTTGGTAAATACCATGTTCATCAGGCTCCACTACTTTATACGTTATTACTTTTACCATCCAATGCACTTTTAAGAAGACCTTAAAGGATTCACCCTCTAGAATGTTAGTCATACTATTTTTTATATAAATAATTGCATCTGGGTTTTTCACAATCAGTACGTGAAAGATATCCAGCACGTCTCTTAAATTCTGTCCGCATCACCTAATGTTATGTAGTTGTATCTAGCTGTGATGGTTTTCAACATCATTTTGGAATAATAGTAAAATGATCCGTGCTGACGAGAAAACCCACTCGTAGAGAAAAATATTATGTAAAAACGGCTGGTATGGGTAGAGAAAGCACTATGTAGAAGAGCGAACAATGTTTCGACCTTCTTCCGTCCTCTATTAGTGCTTCCTCTTCCCATACCAGCCGTTTTTAAATATATAATAGTAAAATGACAAATAATGATTTGTAAACATAATCAAATTATTTTATTTTGGAAAAAAAATTACTACATGTTTCGACAGAACATAGGACTATCTTTTTCACAGGATTTAATCTTTGCACTAATGATCTGACACAAAACTTGTACAAAATGTTTTTTATCCAGGTGAATTATAAACCACTAAACTTCAGCAGCTGGTCACACTTATATTATCCTTAAAAATGCTTGGGTGCATGCATTACGTAATAAACCAATTAATTAAGTACATTCTGAGCACATGACACACAGAATATGATACTCAGTTGTTGAACGTTAGGGTTTTACTAAATGATAAACTAAGAAATGTAGAAGAGGATTATAAACCTGGGTAGCTCCTATAAGTTGTACTTTCATCCAATAGAGGTCATCAGGTTCATGGCGTTTGAAATAATTATGCTGTTAATGGTACTTAGTATTAAAGAAACCATTTTCGGCAGGCGATTTATCCAGTCTTTAGATGTATGTTCGTAATTTACCATTTTCTGGTCCTGATGAGCATCTTCTGTGAAATCGAGACACGTGTGTTATTTTACTATAAATGATTAATTTCCTGGTTAAGTTACTTTAACAAGAACCTTATAAACCCCTTATTTAGAAATATGACGAGATATGTTTTGTTCCATAACTATTAAATTATCTCAGTTTCATTTGATAACGTAATTTCTAATTTGTACTCACGTGATTGGCTGTATTCAGCATATTGCAGTTTCATTGACTGATATGTACGATGTACATAGAATTGTTCAGTTGTCAAATGTTCATGTTTTTCATTTGTATTACAGAATAATAATTTCAAACATTTAGAAATATGAAAAAAGACCTCTGAAACATGCAAAAGTGGATCTACGAAGAATTTAACATACATAAAAACAACAACTGACAATAGGCTAATTGATTTCTGTAAACAACTTCATAGCAAATATTTATCTTTTGAAATTAAGTCTCTGTCCTTCTTGATAACTTTTATTCGTTGTCTTCTCTAATTAGTGCTAAGGTTTATCTATCTTGTTCAAAAATATATTAAAAAGAAGTTTCATAATCTATATTGCAAATAGAACTACGTGTATTTACACACATAAAATTAGTAGTGAATTTTTTAAACTCTTGCAAATATAAGATAAATTTAATACTTAGTGCTCGGCGCTATTGTAATTCACGAGAGATTGTATTAACATAAGTTTAAGAGTAAGATCTATGAATTATACCAGTCACATTAAAGAATGAAAATCAAATACAAATACATTATGCTGAAGTTTATTTACTTGGCCTGTGATGTTTGTTAACTAGGAGAGCGTGCAAATATTATTATTAGTCGTAACATTTCCCAAGACGTTCTGAAACAAATGCATATTTAGGTTGTTTCTAGTAATGTGTTTTTAATTGTGATTACTTGAAAAATATTTAGTAAACAAAGGTAAATGCGGTGAACTGTCTTATCATTACCTTTACACGTTATCTTTGAGTGCAATATTCCCTGCATACCTCATTATCAGTTAGTATACGCAGCACTATAATTGAAGCATGTAGATGTTTTGAAACTCTTGTTTTTATTGCGACTTTAAATTTTTAGGATTTTGAATAACATTTAACGATATATACCATCACAGTAGCTCTTTGTCTGCAATCACACTTAGGTTCTTATAAATTACAGAAATATCTTGAAACTAATAAATCAGAATGAAACGTTTTTATGTCGGTACGAACGCTTCCATTTTCTTCTTGTTACTGACTGCCTTAATTACTGTTGGAATATGCGAGAATATAAGTGAAAAAGTTGAAAAGCTTTTCAGCGAGTGTCCTAGCAATTTTTGCGATAGGATACAATGTCCTTCAGTGACCGAATGTCCAAACGGTGAAATAATTGAAAATGCTTCGCTTTGTGAGTGCTGTCCCCTGTGCGTTTCATACATAGGTAAGGTTTATTTCGCATGGTATGTGTCATGAATATGTCTTTATTATTTTTCAGGTTATCGAATATATCATCAAACTTACTAAATGTGTTTTATCAATTTTTCCATTGATTTTGTCACTTTGTAGTAAGTTTTATGTTTATAAAATATATTATGTATCTACGACGGAGAATCGAACGTCAGCTTATAAATCTGTAAACTTACCGCTGTACTACGATACTTTAAGAAAGAGGTAATAAAACAGCTAACTTGTTAAAGATCAAATAAACAAGATGTGAGATTACGAATAATTATCAGACTTTACTCCATGAAATCGGAATATGAAAGTATAAACCAAGAAAGAAATAAGAATAAAAGATTTGTTCTGTATAAGCTCAGTGTGAAATTAAGCGTGAGCTAAGATAATGCAGCTATAATAAAAGAAGTACTTAAACGATAAGATTTAAACCTAAGTCTTTCATGATGGACTAGATTCAATTTTACAGCTGATTTACAACTAGGAATCATTCGTGTATAAACATCTTAATGATACCTAGGTCAACATAAGCTATCATTAGATCAATGAAAAATGAAATTTACACTCCAAACACAAAACGTATAATTTAAATCTTTTCTCTTGGTGTTTCTCAATATGCCAAGAAAATAAACTTCATCATAAACATATTTTATATTTGGTAGATGCAAATTACTCGCAATCAAATGTATTTTGTTAATGGCTTAGATATAAAGCACTTTCACATTTGCTATAATTTCCCATTATACTAAATTAAGTTGGAATTAGAGAGACTGCTGTAATTAAGAAAAGTTGTTTAACATAAATAAATGTTAATACGTATTTGTAAAATATAGGATTTGTGATGGTTATGTACGTGCGTTTCTGTTTGAGTGAAATTTGCATGTTTATAAATATATATACATATATAGTATAAAGCAAGAAAAAGAGGTACCAGTTTTGTGATATATAATTTACTATCAGTAGAATATACAGGAAAGTCACTGTACACTTGTATATTTATTAACAGACATGTTTTAATATACAATACAGAAGGTAAATATGAATGACAGTTATAAACAATGTTGAAAGTGACCCCCGTTGGCATCAATACAGGCTCAGATCCTTCTTATTTTGTTTCTAAACACCGCTATCAGTTGCTGGCTTGAAATAGACTGAATAAAATATGATTACAAAACTGCACAGTGACTTTCCGAACACCCAGTATATATCTAAATTTCATATGTGTTGACTTGGTTTGATGAATATCAAATATATTTTTTTATAAATGTGGCATAACGTTATTTCATTCTTTGTAGTCGTTTGAGCTTGTAGTAGTTTTACATTTGCATGTATTATATATATATATATATATGTTGCTACGGCTATAGAAACGTTACATTCCTAGAGAAGCGCTATTGAGAAAGTGATAAGTCGAGTCACATAACAAAATGAAAAAAACAAACTACTTGGAACTTTCGATCTAACGTGATAAGTTATGATGTTATTTGCCGTATCTTATCAGTACAGAGTACATACACAACTAAATGATAAAACAAAATGAAGACTTTGACTTTGATATTAGTATGTATCAGACTTGACATTAGATAAGACCTAATTCCTATTGGTTTATTCTAAATAGTTTATGTGGAAAAAAATGTCGCATTAGCAACATGATTTCATCACATGTTCATGAACTTTGAAATATGATTGGTTGTTACGTATAAATTGGAATAGAGAGTTTTCGCTACATGAACGTAATAAATTAAGTATTAGCTTTGTACTATTTAATCAAATCAATGAAAATACTTTGGTCCATAAATTAACACAAGTAATAATATAAGACAAGAATAGATATTACTCATAAATATATATATTGTTTCTCTTATATAGTAATTTAACTGTAATTTAATTTTTAATATTTCATCAGCTTGTTATTCAGCTCTTCGTCAGATTCACTGAAACCATAACGCTCTTTGCCATGGTTAATTGCTAATACCACTGATTTATAACTGTTTTTTTAAATGTGGAGGTATATCCAGAATGCTAAGTTTCGTCAGAATTTATAAGATGTGATTTATAACTTCATTAACAGGTAAATAATTTAGTTGACTATATAACTGAGGTTATTCAAGGTCATCTAGAAGGTCATGACTTTTAGAAATTTCATTACTATGCATTATACACTCAGAATATTAATATAAAAGATGTAAATAATAACAAATGAAACGTTTTAAATAAAAAATACCAAATTTGCTCCTCCAGGTCAACAGTTATATGCATAAATGCACTTTTACCATTTATATGGAGTTGTGCTACAGCAAACCGAAATCAAATCATATACCTAGGTTTGAAGTGTATGATCATAATGTTGCACATGTAGGTCATTGCGCATTTGAATAGCTTCAAAATATTGAAGTGTATTAAAATCAAAGCCCAAATATACGTTAGAACACAAGCATTATGCAACAGCGTCTCTCAATTATCTAAATAATGACAAAGTATTTATCTGAAAAAAGTCTGACATGGTTCTACTGTGAGGTGAGTGACACTAGAATCCCCACATTGCTTCAATAATGTACACTGAAAGGTACATCATCCATCACATCAGATGATAGGGACAATGTGTTAGAAATTGCGTACTACAGGTTCATTTAGATCGTGCAATCAGACGAAAGAACAGAAACCAGAATTAACTTAGAGTCGCCATTTTGGAATTTCTTACATAGAAGCGTTTTAAAGGTAGCTATTGATTGTTTACTGCAATTTTGTAATAAAGTACTGTACTGTTAGGATTGTTATTATTGTTGTTAAGCGATTTTGTTTTAAGGCTATATTGGAAATAAATATACACTTCTGAATCTGAATCAAAACATGATTAAAGTTCTTGTTAGAATAAATGTCATGGGAAATTTAAGAAATGATTTACGTCTGAAGAACAGAAAAGTAATTGAAGTAAAACTTCATTTTGTCTCAATGATTTGAAACTATTTAGCATTTGATCGTGGCATAATTTTAATTTAATATTATATTATTAATACTAATATTAAAACAAAACTAGTACAATTAACATTAGATGTGTACACTGTACGAAAATACGAAATATTTTGGCTCTTGTATAAATAAGTCAAATTTTAGATAATTATTAAAATGCTTCATTTTGAAAATTTATGCAGAAAAGGACGAAATCTGTGGACAAGGACCAACTGCTGCTGCTAGTTTGTGTAAGCCAGGTCTGAGCTGTAACATAAATACTAAAAGATGTGACGAACGTAAGTGGTACGCTTGTGTCATGATTAAAAAAAAACACTTTAGTTTAGATATTGTTTATTTTGTGAATAAATGTTTAATGATTGTTTGTTTTTCTTTACTATAAGAGAGTTAAAAACCAGACGAGTGTTGGAAGTTCTTTTTGTGACTCACTGATGTAGAGAGTATAGTGAGCAAACGATTTGGTAGTAAATATATAAATGGTATGAGATGAGTAGGAAACAGCAGACAAGATTACGAGGAGAAACTTGGCCAAAATCGAGGAAGGAAAGGCCTGACAAATAACGTGTTAAAGGAAATTAACATTAAAATAAAAAGATTAGAAGAATAGCTTAGTTCGTCAAAGACAGTTCTAAAGTAATTGAACTAACCTCAGTGGACTTTGACAAATAAACACATGGTTTTTGGAAATATAAAATAAAAAAAGGAAGCAGATGAGCTTTAAAATATAAGATACGACCATGGTAACTTTAATAAAGTAAGTGAACTATATTTAGATAGTTTGGCGACAGTAATACAGAAAATAGCTCGTTTTTTTAACTAAAATTCTAAAGTAACTGAATAGGTCTAAGTGAATTTTTGACAAGAGAAAAAGAACTATGCATAGCGTTTATTACATGTCTGTATTCTCTATAGTGAAAAATAATTCATTGTACATACGACTATATATTAGTTTGAAAACAAGTGAAGTGCATGCTGTTCATTTATCGTCAACAAGTCACAGATACCTACTGTAGAAGAATCCTGAGCTCAACAACGACATAATATATATTTATACTATTAAAAAGTATAAGTAGAAGCCTTTTACTTTGATAAATGGAGAAAATAATTTAATTTGAAATTCCAACGATTGGCGAACAGGCCAGGATTATACAGTGGTAAATGGCGATAGAAGAAAACGTGAATGACGGCAAAAATGAGTAGGTCTATACATTTCCGGATCAAGACGATTGTAGGGCCTAAGCACCTTCTGTTCGTAGGTCCTACCAGCCGTATAAGATAAACCAATGATTAAATTTTAAGGGAAATGTTCATGGACCCATAGTGTTCGTGGACACCAAGCACCGTGCCTGTTGTGCCTAATAAATAATCCGGCTCTGATCTATGTACGCACAATTCTAGAAGTAACGAAAATAGTATAGAGTGTGATTACACGATACAGCCACGTCAGGTGATTTTGATAAATGGTTAGAAAGAAGATCTCATCTTCGGTTAAAACCAGAAGCAGGAGCTTACCAAAGAGATGCTATGTTTGTTATAAAATGTGACACATTGCAAAGGAGTGCAAGTCCATACCAGCAAACAATAGCAGTTCAAGCTACTTACCTAATGATGGTAAGAAACAAGAAGAGAGTGACTGGCACTACGGATACTGCTGACAGAAGAAAGAGAATAAAGACTACTTATCGAATTTAGTACAAGAAAGCATGATCTATCGGTGCACAACTAATGTTGGCTTAAGTTAGCAAATAGATCAACAGTACCAACAGATATTGAAGTATGCGACAAATATCAAAAGGTGACAACAAATCATAATATGCCACTATGTTGGGGACAAAAAAGTGAAGATTTTTAAGAGACACTGGGCAGCAGTGAGAACTAGTCCAGTATCTGATAATTAGATGACAGACAAGGTAGGCCTATTAATTGATAGGACAATGAGAAAATTTCCTATAGCAAAAATAAAGGTTGGTGTTTCATATTATGTAAGAGATCTTGAGACCATGTGTATCAAGGAACCAATACACGGCTTGATGATAGGAAGCATAGCAGCTAGTAGAAATTTAGAGAAACTACACAGGAGAAAGAATGACGGAGCATCTATTGTCACCATCAGAGATTAAGAAAAAATAGCAAACAAGACGTTAAGCTCCTGCAAGTGTCAAAAATCAACATCCCAGTTTAGGTTTGCAGGAACTAAAGGAAGCACAGAAGAAAGATTATTCACTGCAGAAACTTTGGGACAATGCCCAGATGAAAGTCGAGCACAAAACAAAGAGGAAAATTGCTTATAGAATAGAGGATCGGAAAGTAGGTCTATACCGCATCATAAGAATTTAAAAAATATTATATTAACAACATAATACCGGACCCAAGTGATGAGTTGGCTCAAGAAACAGCTGAGGGAGAACATCAATGAACAAAGAAAATGGCTGACAGAATCACCAGTAACTTCCATTGTCGAGGAGTGATCAGAGATGTAAGTGGGTTTTGCAGGTCTTGCGACACCTGCCAAAGAACATTACCTTATGTGAAGGCAGCCAAAGTGCTATTGGGGAAGGTGCCACTCATAGAAGAGCATTCAGCAAAGAAGACTAGTTATGTACCTGATTGGGCTATTGGCACCTGTTTGTGACAAGAGAAACCGATATGTGCTGACAGTAGTCGACTATGCAACATGTTATCTGAAAGCAAAATCAATAGCGAAGATAGAGATAGAGAGTATCACAAGCCCTCCTAGAGATAATTTGCAAACTAGCCTTTTTGAGAGAAATTCTGAGTGACAGTTTATTTTCCCAAAGATAATTCTAAAGTGATTGAACTATCGTCAGTGGAATTTGACAAATAAACAGACGATTTTTGGAAATAAAAAAGAAGAAAAGAGAGCAGACGAGTTTAAATGTATAGGATACAACCATGGTATTTCGACGATAGAATAAGTGAGCTATATTTGGATAGTTTGGCGACAGTAATAGAGATGATAGTTCTGCTTGTTAACTAAAACTTTAAAATAATTGAATAGACCTAAGTGGACTTTTAACAAGAGAAAGAGAACTATACACATAGTGTTTATGATATGCCTATGATTTCTACAGTGTTGAAGAATTTTTTGTACATACATTTAATTTATTCCGGATATATATATTATTTTGAAAAAGTAAAGTTCGTGTTGTCCACTTATCTTTGCATTTATCGTCAACAAGCCACAGACACCTACTGTAAAAAAATCCTAAGCCAAACAACGACATAGTATATCTTTATATTATTAGGAAATATAGGTAAGAGTCTCTTATACTGGCAATTGAAGAAAATAATTGAGTTTTAAATTCCAACAGCTTGCATATCCCTTATTTCAGTACTGAATTAACTTGTCTGTTGAAAGCTAACCACGTTTTGACGTGCTAATTGCATAATTTATTATTGTACTAGCTCAAACAATGATAAATATATATTCCTGGCTTTTGAAACTGCTAATAAAAAGGCTGATAAAGACATAACTTCAATTACCCTTCCGATTGTTTCACCTGTGCCTATTTCTAATAATGATGGATGTAGTGCTAAAAAAATTATTTTGATAGAGCTTTTTTAATATTTTCATACGTTATGAAATTACAAATGAAGAGTAATAAGTTATACAAATAATGTTATAACTATTTCTGTGGAATCCCAACTTTTGATATGCTTTGTTCAGTTTAGAATAAACTGCTGGGTCCAACAGGGGGTTTCAAGCTCCAGACTTTTGCGTTGTAAGTTCATAGGTTTACCGCTGTTCTTCCGGGTATCTATATGATATGTAAAATCAATTGTGTAGTTTTTTATATTACTTATTGATTTTACTATCGCACTAACTGGTATAGCAGGAATAAGTAATGAAATGATGCGTTTGGTGCACAGAATATTTTACCGCTGTGAGGTTTCTTAAGTGAAACCTAGTAACGTCCATTTTTATATGTTTGTAAAGCATTTCATTATAGAAATGGTATAATACAAATACTGCTATTTTCTCTAATTGTTCGATATAGGTTTTTGAATACCCTGAAACATCAGTTATAGTAGTATCTAACTGGAATAATGAAGTCAGAATTATCTAAAAACATTGAATACTACTTTTTACCCACAGAAACAGAAGGTGGACCATGTGATGCAGAAGAAAAACATCGACAAGGTTTGTTAGAAGACAAGGAACTTAAGTTTGCTGACTCCTTATGGCTTCCAAAATGTGACAACAAAGGAAATTTTAAGAAAAAACAGTGCAAAGGCTCCAAGTATGTGTACAGTAATACTTATAATGATATTAACATATACTGCAGCAGGGGATTTAACTTATGCTATAATTCAGTGAAAGGTGATTCTAGTTTTAACTTTTTTCTCAAGTGATTTCATATTTTATATTTTGAGATACCTAATATACAGTGGTTTTGTCAAATATTATATTTTATATATAAATGCACAATATCTTCCTTCAAATAAAGATTAATGTTTCAACATGCACATAATAATTTAGGCACTATCTACCTTTGAACGTATGATTTATTTTCTGGGAAATTTAAACGTTATTTTTTCTGATAATAATAGTTTTTACACATTCAGTAATCAAAGAGAGTGAAAAAAATATCAGAGTACATGGACTAAATGAGTGTAAATAAGTGTAAGTGATTTACATTTTTTATATTAGTGTATATAGTTTTAAAATCTTTATATCAGCGTATATTGTTTTAACTTTTTATATCAGCATACTTGATTTCAACTTCTTATATTAGTGTTAAAAGGTTTACATTATAATGAATTGTTGACCCAAACTTCAACTAATACTTTAAACTTAAGCTGCCTCAGTTATCACTTCATCCATCTATAACTCTAAAAGTTTGATTTTATTCGTTTTTTATTGCTTTTTAAAATGAGTGATTTCAGATTGTAAATGTAATTTTTAAAGTATTACCCAATCACAAACTTAGATCTTCAGTTCATTTACATCTTCTAATTTTATACGTTTTAATGTTTTTGTTCCATCGAATCTTCTCTCACCATACGACGCAGGTATAAATCACGTTAGTCATCGAGAATTTTGACTGCATTCTTTTAAAAAGTTCACATTATTTTTAGTCAGACAGAGCTGATTCTAGGACCGTACCACAGGGTCAATCTGCGCCCAAAAATAAAATGTTCTACTGTTATGTAAAAGGCTATCAGAAGCGGCAGTATTTTGGTTTTTCATAATATGCATTAGAAAAGCAGGTGTCTTCAGCAATTTTAGCACATACTAATAATGATGCAAATAAAGCAAAACAAGTACTATTTTCATTAATTAAATAATACTTTAAAAGTAGTTATTTTTGAGATTTCATTGTGAACGTGCACAAGATCGTCTTTGTTTTTTGTGTGTAAAATATAGCTATATTGTTAAAATAAAATAAGATCAAAATAATATATTCCATAAATATCAAAGCAAGCACCTTAAGAAACCTTGTGAACATAAAAATAATTATCTTTGCTGATTTTAGCGCAAATCTACACAAATGACTATTTGCACTGTGCCTGTCGCTTGGGGATACAACCTAAAGTTCTAACGTTGTAAGCCCTCAATCCCACCTCTTAATTATCAAGGAGTTTGTAAAATCAAATACAAATAATCCCTAAATTAGGAAGTATGGATTGAAAAATGCTTAATAATAAACTCATTTTCAACATAATAAAATGTATATACGATTACGAAAGGAAATTAACACGTACTTGAAGATGTACAAACAACACATCTACATATATATACATATGACAAACATTCAAACACATAATACGTACATTTTAAAGGTGGGATAAAAGATATTAAATAAACACTGTAATTTATATTGTTTACTTATACATGTTAAATACCTTGTGATCCAGGTTTTTTCACTTGTATTTATTATATACCTTGTGGTTCAGATTTTTTAGTTGTGTTTGTTAAATACCTTCTGATCCAGACTTTTCACTTGTATTTGTTAAATACCTTGAAACCCAAATGATAAAAAAACAGAAGGATGTTATTGTAGGTCAATAAAGATATATAACCGTTAATATTCGCATTGTATCTGTTTGAAGCTATGATTCAGTACTGAAACGTTGATTCATGATACTTTCTTCTACAACTTTAAAAGTACTTTCATTCAAAAATTTTGTTTTTTGTGTCTTTATATGACATTGTTTTATCAATATTTTAGGTGTTTATGTTTTAACGAAATTGGAGACAGGATCTTTGGTGTAGAAGAAGAGGCTTTAGCCGAAAATATGACCTGTGGTAGGATATATAGAATTTACTGCCTTAAAATAATAATTTTGAGCTTAACAATACAAATGTGCTAGTATTAAACGACTTTATAATACTTATGTCTTTGATTAGACATTCAATCTTTTGCTTTGTAACTTCTTCTGGAATGTTCCACAAAACCACAACTAACAGTTCAAAACTTCAATCAATAAACTATAAACTATCTTCTCACACAAAGAATCAGGAAATCTCTTCCAAATAAGCTTTCACGTTTTTACATAACTGTAGTATTCTCAAAAGCTGAGTATGCTCTACAGAGGAAATAGCAGTTTTTTTAGACACCATACTTTAAAATACTTAAAGTCGATTAACCTCATAGCGTAACATCATATTTTAGCCTAGTACCCTTAAATTATAGACACTAACCGATTATCTGTGGCGCCAGTGCATTAGTTCCGCACGTAACGTGAAACGGAGACGAAACGGGAACTTCGCGTAATAAAAAATTTTCCAGTATCACAGATACATTTCTGGCCAAAGTCTTAAGGTCAATGAACATAAAGAAAAAATATACATTTTGCGCTGTGAGACTCAACCACTTATTTGAGCAGAGCTTCGAAGGAAAAGAGAAAATTAAAAATAAAAAACTTTTTTAGCATTTCATGGGGAAAATGTGAACACTATGAAATTAGCCTAAAACCAGCTGGTCAAAAGTTTAAGACCATACTGAAACGAAGCGTTAATTGGTAAACACGTAACGAAATTTAGTCATTTGTGTTCAAGCATTAGCGTTGCCAATATATCCCACTGAAATCTCCTGTGTTTCTTTACATTGAGTAAAAACATGGCAAAGGCTAAAAAGTTGACAGAGTTTAAACGTGGCAGAATTATCGAGCTGCAAAAGCAAGGTCTCTCTCAACATACCATCGCTGGTGAGATTGGGAGTAGTAAAACTGCTGTTGAAAATTTCTTAAAAGACCCTGAGGGAGATGGAACGAGAATTTCAAGTGGTCGGCCCAGGAACATTTCGCCGGCGTTGAGCAGGAGGATCGACGGGTTGTCCGGCAAGACACCAGCCGATCATCGAACGATCGTCGGACACAGAATGCAGCTCAAGAACAATAAGACGGCATCTACGAGAGAAAGGCTTTAAAAACCGTAAACGTCTTCAAAAGCCACGCCTCCTTCCACACCACGAAGCAGCTCGGTTAATCTTTGCTGAGAAGCACCAAACATGGGCCGTAGAAAAGTGAAAGAAGGTTTTGTTCTTTGATGAGAAATAATTTAACCTGGATGATCCAGATGGCTTCCAACGTTACTGGCACGTTAAGGATATCCCACTGGAGACATTTTTTACACGACATAGTGGAGGATGTTCCATCATGATCTGGGGTGCTTTCTCCTTCCATGGAACAATGGAGCTTCAGGTTATACAGGAGCGCCAAACAGCAGCTGGCTACATTGGCATATTGGAGAGAGCATACTTATTAACTAAAGGCCCTCGCTTGTGTGGAAATGACTGGATCTTTCAGCAGGACAACGCTGCAATCCACAATGCCCGCAGAACAAAATACTTGTTTTATGCGAATAACGTGATTCTTTTTGACCATCCAGCATGTTCGTCCAAACTTAATCTCATTGAAAATGTTTGGGAGTGGATGGCAAGGGAAGTCTATATAAATGGATGTCAATTACAAACAGTGCATGATATTCATGAATCAATCTTCACCACTTGTAATAATATTCCAGCAAGCCTTCAGCAAACGCTTATATCGACCATGCCAAAGCGAATGTTTGAAGTTATTCGCAATGACGGCTGTGTAACTCACTACTGAGACCTCTTGTTGGGCATTTCCTACCCTGTTTAGGACTTCTTTTTGGTATGGTCTTAAACTTTTGACCAGCTAGTATTTAGGCTAATTTCATAGTGTTCACATTTTCACTATTATATGCTAAAAAGTTTTTTTTTTTTTTTTCCTTTTTTTATTTTCATCTTTTAAAGCTCTACTCAAATAAGTGGTTGAGTCTAACTACGCAAAATGCATATTTTTTCTTTATGTTCATTAGCCTTAAGATTGTGGCCGGCAGTGTATGAGCAAGAGTTCCATTATAAATGTAGTATGACGTGTGGCGAATTTATGACGTCATATCTGTACCTTGAAAATGGAGACAAATAACGTTATCCGTGATAGGAAACGGAGGCAAAACGGGAAAATCGTGACCCCTATTACAAATCTACATGCACATAGGATAAAACTTTCATGAAATTCGGGTTGCATATTGCGTAATAAAAAGGTTTCTCCAGCATCATATGTGCAAGAGTTTTATTATAGTATGATATCTGTCCACACCACACACATATATGTATATAATTCATAAAAACAACATACTAGATACTATTTAATTTTACTTAGCTGTATAAAGCTGTGTTGTTTTTCTTAAGTTTATTATTAAATAATGAATAACATCTTTCTGAAATCCATTTATTGCATGAGTTGTGTTTCATAATCCATTTAGAGATCTACTCATTAGTAGATAATCGTTTCACTAATTTCATAATTATTTGTTCGAAAACAGGTTAATGAAACATGGAATATTATACAGATATCACTGTACATATATTTCCTAAAACAATTTCTTATCGCATGAATTAAATGCATCATTTCTTGTTGACTGATTTAAGTACTCAAATTTCTTTTCTAATTTAAATCTACTACACTAGTGCAGTTGTAATAAAATATACTTGCTAATTTCTCCGAGTAATTCATGCGAACGTAAAATAATTATATTTTTATATAAAATGTTTAAACATTTGTTTTAGTGTGGTATCAGGAAACAATTTTATTTAGTATTGTTATGAAAATCATTTTTAAAGGTTTTGAGTAACATGTTTTTTCACACAGAGTGTTCCCGAGAAATGTGGAAGAAAAAAGAAAATGAAGGCCTTGAGTGGATGACATATCCTCACGAACATTGTGACTCTATGGGAAACTACGATGAACTTCAGTGTAATGATGAAATATGTTATTGTGCTGACCCAATAACAGGAGATCCAGTAGGAGAAGCAACCCACATAGCTGGATTTCATCTGCTTTCATGTTGTAAGTCCACTAAATATTTTATGTTCATTTTAAACATGTGTTGGAAAAATAAAGTATCAAATACTATTTTTATTTATCACTCGAATTAATAATGTTTTGAAATATACTGCAAGAAAACAGTTGAATGATTGTTGAGATGTATAATATTTTATCGAAAACGCAAATCTTATAAAAATGTCAGTCACTCCCTTCAGTTTATTCTTATATAAATCAGGTAACAGATGATCCATTATGTAATCTGAAATGGAAATTATTTCACTCGAAATGAACAGTTTATAATTATGGCTTTATATTTGTATAATTCTTGATATTTTACTTCAGTATGCCGTAAGGTCACCACATGGTGCATTCTAGCACCATTGTTGCCAACTTAAACTCAGGTTGATGATAAGGTCCAGAGTTATTTTTTGAAAACTCTTATGAAATAACTGTTTCCAGGGTTCCTTTTATGTCCGAAGTTCTTTCAAGAGTATTCTATGAGGACTGACTTTTGTAAGTAAACAAACCCACCTCTTCAAAGAAAGTAACAACTGGTTAAAGTAAGCAAGAATGTTATCCGTTAAACTGCAGTCAAGGACAATTCCACCTGTATATGGCAGTGTAAAGAGTCGAATAATATGGTTCATATAACAGGTAACATCAATAGCATCATCATTCCACAAGTTGGTTCTTCCACTAATTCTTTTTTTTTTGCACTTTTGGATATTTGTAGCCACATTACATCAAATGGTGTGACTGGCCTCCTTCCTTCCAGAGGGAAGGTAGCTAGTCACCACCACCCACCACTAACTTTTGGGCTAGTCTTTTACCAACGAATATTAAGATTGATCATCAAATTAATACGCCCTCATGGCTGAATGGTCGATCATGTTTATTGTAACAGGGATTCTAACACGCAACCCTCTGGTTATGAGTCTAACACCCTAACCACATGGCCATGCTGGGTCCGCCTAGGAGAAGAGATCGTACTTAACTACTACAAATAGAAAAGGCGCTAACTAGTTGGTCATCGTTAGACTGATTTGAAAGACGAAGTGTCGAGAAAAGAGGTGCGTTATTTTATGATAGTGGCTCTGGGTTTGTCAAAAACTAAAATATTATAAATTCCTTCAATTTTGTCGTGCTCTATAGATTCCAACTTGATTTACTTAAAATTATAATTTTTGAAAATACAAATACAATAAAACGAAATTAATTTGAAGAAATGTGTTTTGACAAATAATAATAAATTCAAAATAGGTTTGGAAAGCGGAAACGCCATTAAGAAAATACAGAGGAAAAGAATTCAAAATAAAGATACATTTAATATTAAATTTTTAGTGTTTGAGTTCGTTTTATCTATCCAAGAAGAAATACATGTGTATATAGTTTGCTGTAACTTTAGAATATGTGCTAGAGTGAATTAGTTGCTAGTTTCTAGGTGGCAGGAATAACAAATACATACTGAACATGTAAATCAAAGGCGTTTTTATAAGAATTATCCCGAACCTTACTTTTGAAACCTACATCACTATAAAACCAGATCAGACATGTTTTTGTTTTCAACAGGAAACTTTATAAGTTGTTGTGGTCAATTATTCGTTTAACATGTTGCAGGGTATAAACGTAAAGTGAATTGAAGTCAATTAGTGTGATAACTGTAGTTGCAAGTTTAAGTGAAGCATAAACTACCCGTTTTTGAACTCGGAGGTATCTTCATGGTTCACAACGGTTTCAATGTACCTATTGAACTCCTCCATTAGTCCCATTTATATAGAAGTAATTCTATCCCAAGGGAGTTCGTATCCGAAATAAAACTTTGTGCTACACCCGCTTTTGGTACTTGAACAGGTGTACCAATTTTGGTCCTCCTAGCTTGTGAGTTAGGGTACGAACAAGAACATGGCGTCCTTAAGAACCAAAGAAAAGATAGGAACACAAAATTTGATGCCAGATTTCACTCAGCGATCCCGAAAACTAACTCTTTCGGCCCAATCATGCCTAAGTGACTTTCCTGATGCGTTTTAGCTCCCCTTGTTATTTTCCTTTGTAAGGGACTACGCTATATAGATAAGGACAGCCTATGAACCAGCCCGAGTCTTAATAGCTCTCGCTGTCGCAAGAATTCTCATAAAGGCAAATTTATACCAAAGGTGGATTTAAAAAAAATGTTTTACAGTGACGACATTCTATAATACTTAATTAATTCAAAATAAATATACTGATATGACCACGAAATAACGTCTTATGTTAGATGTATAAAATAGGACTTGAATGGGTAATCGTACTTATCTTATTGTTTTTGTATTTAGCCTACTAGTACAACATAAGCCTTTTAGAAAACATTGACTGAGAATGGTTTGATTTGTATTGAATTTCGCGCAAAGCTACATGAGGGTTACCTGCGCCAGCCATCCCAAATATAACAGTATAAGACTAAAGGGAAGGCAGATAGTCATCACCACCCACCGGCAACTCTAAAGTTATTCTTCTACTTATGAATAGTGGGATTGACCGTCACATTATAACGCCCCCGCGGCTGAAGGGGCGAGCATGTTTGGTGTGACAGGTATTAGAACTCGCGACCCTCGAATTACGAGTCGAGTGCCTTAACCACCTGGCCATGCGGAGCCAGAACTGACAATGAACCACCTACATTATTCATGTGTCAGCTCTAAAATGACTTCAGCTTCTCTAGCGAACATGAACCACTTATTTTCTTATGTATGAGCTATAGAATGACTTTACATATTTGCTAGGGCAGGGATGGCGAACCTTTTTGCGAGTGTGTGCCCAAATTGGAGATAATCTAAAAAATTCTCTCGCGTGCTCATGGTAATTTTTGCAGCAGATTATAATTTATTATTATTTAAATTATTTTAAATGAAACAAAGTTAAGAGTTACATGTTGTTAATAAGTATAGTAATTCCCAAGAAATAAAATTAATAAATTAGTAACAATTATAATGAACTTTTTTAAGGAAAAAATAAGTCCTCTTGCTTATTTACGTTTATTCATTATTTTGCTGTTAATAAAAAAGCATTTTGTGAAATGATAAGCTTTGGTTCATATTATTTAATATAAAAAACAAGAGAAAAAAAAGATAAACGTATTTTACTCTTAGTGAGACTTTTACTGCTGCACCTACGATGACAGATATTTTATATCAGTCTTGTATTTGGTTATTTTGAGAGCTATGCATGCAGCACTAGTTTTATCAGCATGTCTATTCCTATAATTACACTCAACAAAGTTCATCACTGAAAATAATGACTCGCATAAACACGTGTTTGCTGCAATTTTCTGCGATATTCTAATTACTAACCGATCTCTTGCAGTATCTTCTAGTTCAACTCTTAAGTCGACAAATTTTTGCCTCCAAATTGAGCTTCTTTGTAAACCAATCAGTTGAATCTTAAAATTATCCAAGTCAATCCACTGCAACATTTCCAAATTCAGTTTGACTAACATTACACTGTCTGCATATTTATGAATTTTGTAGTTTCTTCAAATAACCTGAACTTATTAAATTTTAAAGAAAATTGTTCAAAATCTGAATTAATGATGCTTGAAAATTGCATTTGCAAACTCCAAACGTATATTTTCTCACAAATTTCAAGATCTGTTGTGGTTAATTAAGAGTGCCATTGTAAATATCCCATTTAAAATTTTTCAGTTTAATTTAAAAAACGTTTAAGTTATCAAACATAACATCAAGTGTTTTGCTAGATTTCTGTAAATTTGTGTTCAAGTAATTTAAATGTGAGGGGAAATTTGCAAAAAACATTAGATAATTCTTGACAAGAAGATTTTTCATTTGTCAAAAACAGACGAATTTCATCAATATACTCAACAAATCGTTTAAGGACAGAACCTCTATTTAGCCAAATAATATTGTCGTACATAAGTAGTCTGTATACACCGAATTTGCTTGTCTCAGTAAATTCTGAAATCGTCTTTTTTTATAATCATGCACAGAAATAAAATTAACTACCCTGATTACAATTTCCATCACTTTTCCAAACTTCTTAAGGCCAGTTTTTGCGTACAAAGCTTCCTCGTGTATAATACAATGAAATACTACCAGTGAATGTTCAGTATATTTTGCAAGCAGATTTACAGAACCTGATTTTTTACCAATCATGCTGGATGCACCCTCAGTTCTCATGGAAACTGTTTTTGAAAGATCAATCTGTCCATTGGATAATTCGTTTACTACTGCTTTACATATTTCAGCCCCTGTTTTATGTTCAGGTAAAGTTATCAAGTTAACAAGTTCTTCACAGATTTTATCACCCCTACAAAATCGAGCAATAATGGTTAACCTAGCTCATGATGTAACATCAGTGCTCTTATCAAGACAAATGGAAAGGAATTTACATGAACCAATATATTTTGTTAGTTGTTCTGCTATGTTTGCTTCCATGTATAATATTCTATCTTTTACTGTGCTTCTACTCACAATTTCTTAATGCACTAATTTTTTTTCCTTTTTCTGGAAAACCGTTAAAAAGGGAAGGAGCACGTTCTAGGTATGATTCTTTAATATATTTCCCATCACTAAGTGTTTCTCCATGTTAAGCAGTAATCTATGAAATACCAAAACTAGCAGCAACTAAGCTGGAACTATCTGAAACAAATTTCATCAAAATATTTGACTGCATGTTGTTGTTGCTGACTTCTCGAGAAATGTGTTCTTTTTGTTCTTGCTCACTTTTATTACAAAGCTATTTATGAACAGTTTCGTAATGTCGCTTTACAGAGGAAATCCTGCACACCACTGTTTCAGAACATAAGATGCATAATGCTTTATCACCCTTTTTGATCATGTCAAATATTTCATTCCATGATTCTTGACAATCTCTGCTGCTCCTCCTTCCATTTGAACGCTTTTGTTTTTTTGCTTGTTGAGCTGGCTTTCTGACAAGCTGAAAAGGGTAAATACAATTTAAAAATATTTCACCAATTAACTTAAGTACGATAATTTAACATACTGTAACATAATAGCAGGTGAAAATTTATGTCATTGATATAAAAAGAAATTTGTAGTTAAGTAACAAGTAACTAATTAAAAAATATACGCATGCCACACCAAATAACATAATTTTAACAATATAATTTAGGCCCGGCATGGCCAAGCGTGTTAAGGCGTGCGACTCGTAATGTGAGGGTCGCGGGTTCGCATCCCTGTCGCGCCAAACATGCTCGCCCTCCCAGCCGTGGGGGCGTTATAATGTTACGGTTAATCCCCCTATTCGTTGGTAAAAGAGTAGCCCAAGAGTTGGCGGTGGGTGGTGATGACTAGCTGCCTTCCCTCAAGTCTTACACTGCTAAATTAGGGACGGCTAGCGCAGATAGCTCTTGAGTATCTTTGTGCGAAATTTAAAAACAAACAAACAATATAATTTATATATTGACTGAGAAAAAATAAATGAATATTTACCGTTATTATCACTGAATATCCTGTATTCACTCACAAACAACAGAAGAAAAATATGAGCAGATCAAAGCCAATACCAAAAGTTTACTTCTATTTTTAGTCAACTACTGATGCGATAAATTCAAAACGTATCATCTAATGTTACATGTACCCGCAACCCTCAAAGTTGGCGTCAAGGGGACGTGAGACGTCTCCTGTGAACATTTCTCACTGCTCCCGGGTTGAAAAAATCATTCGCTGCTGCATTTGGGAATAATGATAATCATTATATATATATGTTTATAATGGATTAACGTTAGGGTTTAAAGACTCAAGAGGCAGCACTGCGTGCCGCACGCCAGAAAAATTATTTCGCGTGCTACCTTGGACACGTATGCCATAGGATCGCCATCACTGTGCTAGGGAATACGAACAACCAACTTTATTTATGTATTAGCTTTAAAATAGTTTTAGCTTATCTACAAACGAATATGAACCACCAACAGTATTTATATGTATCACTATAAAATGATATTTTGTCTTCCATGGAACACGAACCACTTAACAGCTTATGCATAAAACTTTAGAATAATTGTGGCTTACTTGCTACCTTAGCAAGCATGAGCCTTTAGTTATACGTCACCATTAGAATGACTAACTTATCTGGTATTCTTCAAGAATGAATCATTACATTCTTTATATTTGCATCATCTTGAAAATGCCATGTACTTATCAGTTGGTGAAGTAAAATTAGCTATATTATGTACATATCAGCTTTAAAAGCACTTTAGCCGATTTGCTAGCCTAAAGAGCATGAACCATACCAGCTTTATAATAATATTACCTTATCTTCTTATGAGTTTGAACCATTTTTTGTTTGTTCATTAACTTTAAAAAGACTTAATTAATCTCCCAGCCTAAGGAGGATAAATTTTAATTACATTATTTGTTCCTAAATTCAAGAATGACGTACGTGTACCTGCCAGTGACTATAAGCCACCTGTATTTAACAATAAACAAAACACATTATTTTGCTTATTTAGTCTTGGTTTAACTCTACTGCTCGACAGACTTTCCTTCACGTGGCCTTCCTGTTCACTGTTATGGCCTTAACGAGGATTTCAAAGCGTTCTCTACTTATAAGATCCTTAAACTCATTAAATGCATGTTGAAAACGACTAGGAACTTAAATTAGCATGTTGTTGTATAACTTCTTAGTTGTTTATCCAACATAACAAATAACATTTAGGAAATTTATTTTCATATAAAATTTAGAAGTTTTGAAAGTAGGAATAGGATCCTTATACCTGATAGAATACAATAATCTGATATAAGTGTCGAAACATATTTTAGCTTTACTTGAGAATATGCACAATAACATAGCTTATCTAACTGGCTCTAATCAAAATAGCTTATCTTCCTGTGTATATAGGAATAACGGAAATTTTCTTTTGCAACATTTAGAAAAGATTGTGAAGTATAACTCTCATTGTCTGAATAGTTTTTATTTACGTAGTTTATAATGTTTGTTAGAAAGGTAATTTTAGTAAAGTTTTCTCAATAGTTTTTCTCCATTTCTTAAAAAAAAATAATTTTAATGATTAATGTACAAGCTTGATGGTCCAATGTTTTAATCAGGATTTTCTTCTAAGACAATAGTATATAATTATTAAAGTTAAAATATAGTAAAAGTCTTATCAAAGATTTCACATTCAAATATATTATCTCTCTCATGGTTAAAGAAGTTAAGTTTAAGAATGGAGTTTGTTGACTTTATTGATGTTCAACAGTACATTTGATTTAGGGATGTCTACTTTAAGACAGTTTAAAAACTTTCAACAGGTTTATTGTAAATTAACAGAAGCTGAGCGTGTTGAGATTTTTTAAAAAGTGTTTATATGCTCTGCACACCAATACTAAATGATATAACACATCCTGAGAAACTTTGTGTCGGTGTCTAAGGTCAAGTGTGAACATTCCAAACACATCTCTATGACTCAAGGTTTTCACGTCAAAATACCATTAATTTCGAAATATGGAAACTCACGAGCCTCCATTAACTTTAGCTTCTTATTTATTAACTTTTTAACCTAAGGAGACATGTTGAGCTTCATCACGATGTCTTTTTATATGTCGATTTGTAATCCGGGATTTTACTTAGTATATGAAAGCATTTCTCTGTACGAGCTTGACGAGTGGTTTCAGAGATCATTGTTGTCCAAAACACCTTTTTGTTAGCTTTTTTTTTTTGTTTGTACTTCATTATTGTAGAACATTGAGGGCCTGTATCTTTCAAATATTTTTCTATTAGGCTGTACATTGTTTACAAATTTCGCTTTACCAATATTCTTCCATGTAAAAACACAATAGTACTCCATCCGCAATCATCTCTGGCTGATTAAACTATCGAATTATCAGAAATTCGATATCATAATACTGCCATAAATGAAGTAGCATTGAGCGAAATATAAAGATTCTAAATATTTAGCCAGCACTCCGATCCTGTCTAAGTTTAAAGAAGAGAAAGAGATTACACTCAATGTACAATACATTGGAACACTCTTCACTTCAATCAACAAAAATATTTTAATTTCAGAATGAGAAAACAACGCCATTCTTCACAGAACAAAGATGCTAACCAGGTGACTGATGGTCACTTTTATTATTAAGTAAGGAACACTATTCTCCTGTGATATAACCTGACTTGCTAATGGAAAATGTATATGTAATATAGTCTAAAATACAATAGTATTTCACCCAAGAAAGTACACGTTATACCCTAGCAGAATGATCTACTTCACTGAATAACTAAGGTGAGATAATCATAAGGGTTCGCTTCCTTTACTGACATTCTACCTTAAAACTACATACACAACACGTAGAGAAAGTTTAATATTTATATGCTAAATATGGTGTTAGGAAAGAGTTATTGTGGTTGCATAACACGGTGCTATGGCTCATCTCTTTGGTAACATGTCACCGCATTAACATGTGCAAATCACCTGATTGGTGATCCAAGAACATTAATCTTAGACCTGACAATTTAAAGAAGTACCAGGACAGAGTAATTTATTTGGTCATCAATATTTTTTTTTCAAACTACAGAGCTTGTTTTTTTTTTCTCTATTGTTCTCAAACAGTCGATAAAAGAGAAGCATGGAAAACATATTTACGTCAATGTGAAAAACAACTTGACACTTGCTATGAAATTAAGCAGCTTGGATGTGACATTACACCATACTGTTCTAGGACATGTTTGATTACAGTAGATTTGTTGGTGTTGTAAAATTTGAGTGTTATATTTTACGTGTTATTATCTTTTAATATTTAATTGAGACAGATCAATCGTAAGGGACACCTATAAGTAAAATTAAAGTGAGTTTTGAAAACTAATTCTCTCCTTCAACTTATTTTTCCACATGTAAGGACGATAGTTCCAGGATAAAGTCGTCCTTTGGAATATATAAATTTACTTGTCCTTGCCATCGGCAAACTTATATTGGCTGTACAAAGAACAAATTTTTATTTGTTTTGAATTTTACACAAAGCTACTCGAGGGCTATCTGTGCTAGCCATCCCTAATTTAGCAGTGTAAGACTAGAGGGAAGGCAGCTAGTCATCACCACCCACCGCCAACTCTTGGGCTACTCTGTTACCAACGAATAGTGGGATTAATCGTAACATTATAACGAAGAATAAATTAGTGAACGAATAAAAGGACACTCAAACATCAGGTCACCCACCAAATCTAGTACCGTAAAAAATGCCTTAGGAGAATATGACGTAGTAGTCACATTTAATATGTTTAAAGCTTTAGCTAGGTCTTCTGGTGTACAAACTTAGGTCGGAGATCAACTTTATTGGGTCATTAGAACGGTTAGTCTTCAGCTTACAAATATATAAGCTGTGTAATTTGCGAATCATTTATACAAAATGTGAGTGACCATCTGAAATATCCCCAACTGGGCCAACCGTAACTTTAGATGCATTAAAATCTGGGAAGAGGAGGGTCAATCACCCGTGATAGACAGACAAACAACCCTTCGTAATAGTGAATATAATCTTCCCGTGTGAATATCTCCGATGTTTATGAAAAAAACTTGTTCCCAAAAATTCAACTTTTCATTCACTCTCATTCTGTATATATTACGTATCTCAGATGTTAATTTTTAACATCTGATACACTTGAGATAAACGTTATAGTTTTGTACAATAAAGTTATAATAAAGTAAAAATACAAAAAGTACTGGTAGAGTTCGTTTTACTGTTAATTTACCGAGTTTTAATTTTTATTCTTTGCTACCGGTGAGCTCAATATCTTGCATCATATGGAGTAACTTCGAGTTTATTTGCTCAAATAATTAAAAGACGAATTCACAGACAACATTAGTTTATTATTATTTTGAGTGCAATGTACGTCACAGGATAGTATTTTATTTGTGTAGATTGTTTAAAACTGCGAGGATAATTTTAGTATATATAATTTATTAGCAAGAAAATACTTAGCATACTACAGCCATGTCTCTCAGTTGTAGATCATCCCTGATATTCCAAACACTTCAAACTAGGCATTTGTGACATTCCTGTTGACAGATGTAATTTGTAAGTGTTAAACTTAATAAATGTATTGCTTCATTTGACCAGATACTCTATTTCACAGCGTTATAAGTAAATAATTCGACGAATATTTTTGGTGTATGTTATGATACGGCTTATATCACGACAGTATGACTTTTACTAACCACACTAAGTTATGTTTTGTAATTGTGTTTAGCATGTTGTATTCACATCCGGAACATCAATAATTTTTTTAGTAAACTCACTACGAGATATTTCTTCATTATGTATAAGGCCTGGGTTAGATGACAAAATAATTTTAAGAATCAAAGAGAGAAAGAATAATTCCAAAAGAAGTTATTAATATTTTAGAAGTGAAACAAAAATGGTTTACAATTAAAACTTTCATCACAAAAGCATGGTCATCAGCGTTAGCCGATATATAAACGTGTTATTGTCATATATGCCCTGTGTCATATTTCGGTACTGGATTACTACTTGTAAGTAATATATCTTTTTTTTTTTAATTCAACAAGGGCACGAATTCAGATATAAAGCAGTCGAGTAGGATTGACGCAAGGCTATAATAACTAGTTATTAGAAATGTCTATCTTCACTACCGAGATGCAAGTAAGAAAACGTTCTCGTGCGTTAAACTACACTATCTAGTCTCTTAAAAAACAACACAGAAACTATATTTTTTGTTGGGTGGCCTATTACTGCCGAAATTCATTCGAAGTTTCTCTTTTAATCACATTGGATGCTACGTTTCTCCATTTCATTTAATCTTTCTGGACATAATTTTGCTTTTAGCTTATTTTGTTTTTTCGAGATACTTACTAATTATCAAAGTTGACGAGTCGTTGCCCTGACAACTTAAAGAAGTATCAGGACAGAGCAGTTTATCTGGCCATCAATAATTTTTCTTCAAACTACAGAGCTTGTTTCTTTGGTTGTTTTTTTTTTCTCTATTTCTTTCTAACAGACGATAAAGAGAAGCATGGAAAAACGTATTTACGTCAATGTGAAAAGCAACTTTACAGAGCCCAGTCTCTTACGTACCAATTCCATAAGAAAGGTATCCGGATTTTAGGCCTTGTAAACATAGAATGTGGGCTGGATGGAACATTTGATCTTAAACAGTGTCAACCTGACAGGTAAGGAGTGTGATCTATCTATATTTCTTTTTGTTGATGTATTCGTTTTAGCAATAAGTAACTACGTTTGTATTTGAACTGGTACTATTAGATCCACCCGACTTGTCTGTTTTTCATTTCTTGCTAGTAAAGGCCTGGCCTGATGGTTAGTGGTGATTAACTCGTAATCTGCAGGTACTGGGTTCGAACCCTCGTCACAAAAATTGGCATTATAGAAGATATATTAGGCTTAACCTTTCTGTACTTTTAATGTTTGTTAAGTACATTTAATTGTATCTCTGCAGGCAGGTGGTAATGCAAATAGAAATAAGAAAATGTAAGCACTTTAATACGTTCTGGTATAATTGCATTACTAATTGAAAAGAATTAATTACTTTGCCGTGTTGGTTGTTCAAATCTTATATTCTAGAAATAACTGTAACAATATCACACTTAAAAAGACAAAATGTACTAAAATGAAATAGTGAATGTTGAATATGATTTTTTGTTTGTTTTGTGAAATTTTGGGTAAAGCTTCTAGTGGGTTGTCTTTAATTTTGAAATGATAGACTAGAGTGAAGGTAGCTAGTCATCACCACCCACCGCCAACTCTTGGGTTACTTTCTTATCAACTGACAATGAGATTAATATTATTAAATCCCAATTGTTGAAAGGGCGAACATATCGATAATGGAATTCGAGTTCACGACCTGACAACTGACCCGTGATTTTTGTAGAGAAAATAGGAGATACTCCCAACTACCATCGAATAACAAAGTATTAGAAAACGTAATATTACCCTACCTATATAATTCTATGAAGTGTGTAACATATCTTTTCAACCTAATTTATCATACATGTATGAATTACATGAGTATGTATTTCAGATGTTCCTGCACGAATAAGTTTGGGGCATCCATCAAGAGCTATACGAAGGAGAAATCTTCAGGAGTCACGAGTGAAATGATATGTGGTAACTAAATCTGATTTGTTTGTCGAGTAATTTTGATTTAATGCCAACAGTTTTTAATCGTTTCGCTTTTACTATTTTTTTTGTATTAAAATATCATAATTTCTTTTTCTTTTACTTTTCTTTCGGGTTGTAATGATGAATTACTGCGTGACTTATTTCTGTTTCGAAAGCTCTTCTGTTAGCATGGAATATTGTCTAAACATATGAATTGCTTGAGTTCTTATTGTTATTAATTTAGTGGTTTATTACCAAGTGTTATTGATGATAATGTTCAAAGAGCTTTAACTGGCTTTGCCTAAAGTTTCAAACCAACTAATAAATAGTTATAGATTTTTCCATAAAAGCAGGTGCTGAAAAATGGACGTAATAAAACAATAAGAAAAACATTCATATCTAATTATAAAGTACTTTTTTGGCAACTATAAAATTTGAGGAACAGTTTTCAATTTCTAGTTAATAAGTTTCATCCATTATAAAACATTTTCATTTCTTATCTTATCCTTTACTTGTAACTGTTTTACTAGTTAAAAATGTTTAACCACTTTAACAACTTTTACCTCTTAACGACTGAAATCCTTAGTTTTGGGCGATAATTCGCTAAATCACTAAACTCGAACAACGATTTGTTATTAGGCCTAATAATTAAGGTGTCAAATATCTAGAACTTTCAGTTTGAAATGATTCCACCGATTCTCGTTATCGATATCTGGGAGGATCAGGTTTCAACTACTGTTTGTTTTGAATTTAGTGCAAAGCTACTTGGAAACTATAAGTTCTGACTATTTGTAATTTAACAGTGATAGACTAGACGGAAGGCAGCTGGTCAACATCACACATCATCGACTCTTGGGCTACGTTTTTACCGGTAGCACCTATTAGTAATGTGTAATTAAGTTTCACAAAGTATCTTTTTCATTAAAAAAGTAAAGCAAAACAGTTCGATTTAATTATTTGTCATTTCTGACTTGACTAGTACTTTTCTAAAGGCAAAATAAAACGAAGGTGAAAAAATCCAAAAACGAATAGCTTTGGAATTTCAATAGCTAGACAGTAGTTAACTGAATTGTATTTGAAACATTGTACGCTTAATTGCAGTCACTTAGATTAAGAACATTTTCACAATAGCCTTACGGGAATTGATATTACTTTTTCTTTTAAATAGCCTGTGCCAGAGATCAACACGACATAGAAAATAATCATGCACGATATCCTTTGTTAGACTGCACGGAATTAGGAAACTACAAAGACTACCAGTGTTTTGGAGACAAGTGTTTCTGTGTAGATAGAGATGGAGTACGTATTAGCCCAACTGAGAAGTTTAATAAAGAAAACTTTACAACATGCGAAGATATGGTTCAAAAGCTATATGATAGACCGAAAATGAGTACATCCAATTCCATGTAAAAAAGTGCATGTTGGGCCTAATATTTCAAACTCTGTGGAGTTCATAAACCTTACATACGATTCTATACGGTAAATAAAATGTCAGTATATTAACTATCGTGAACAATATTTTCAAAATCATGAAACTTTAATAGCAATACGTGGCTCTGAGATAATTTCTTTACAATTCATTATTTACATTATGTATTCATACAGATTTCAATAAATGCTTAACCAAACAATATATTTTTACACGGTGTTATATCTAGGGAGCATAAATAAGACATTTGGAACAATAATCCCTGCTATGTTGAGGAAAATGTCGCACAGAACATGGCGCCGCATAATATTATGCAGCGAGAATGAGGGACAGCACACAGATACACTGGATTCATAAGATATATGGATGGGTAGGGACTTACGGGCCACCCTGTGTAATAAGATTGTGTGTTTTCATTATATTCTAGAATATCTTCCTTGCTTCAATTTTCTTACGTTTTATCTTACGAAAATCTTTTTAGCGTGTCTTTCTCATAACAAAGCTACATTGTGCTATCCGCTGTGTCTACTGAGGAGAGTCTAACTCTTCAGTTTAAGCATTGTAAATCCGTAGACTTAACGCTATTCCAGCAGGGAATAAAACCTTCGACCGGCTATCAAATTTTCTTTTCTCGTGTTAGAACCTAGGTATAGATAATGGAATTAAGCAGGTATTATTGGTAGAATATTAGACTAAAGGACTTCTATAAAAAATGGTTAGTATTAATTATGTTATCTTATTCAAGCTCATTTTAACTGTTTATACAAACTTGTACTAATCTAACAATTTTGTCTCTTTACTGGTTTTAATTGTATCATAAAGCTAAGTTTTGTTTTTTTCTTGGTTTAATAATACACTTTGGTTAGAACACCACCCAACTAATATTGCTCATTAACTATGGGCAAACATCATATAACTGGTATTTGTAACTCAAAACTGAAATTTAAATGAGAATATTGAACGTTGGGTTATTACATGTGCTCTTGTCTGATGTCATTCTAGAATATGTTTTCTCTTATGCTTATATTTATCGGTATATGATGCTGGAAACTATTTTCATATTAAAAATGGATAATATTTAGTTTTTTTTTTCATGTTCAGTTTTTCTTTTGGCAACTTATGAATATCATCTATTTCTTTTTCCTTATTTTTGGGAAAATTTCTTTGGAGTTCTTTACTATCTCTTGATTAGAATGTTGATTTGTTGTTAGAAACAGGATTCAGTCTACAACAGTAAATATTTTTACGAACGTAATGTTAGTAAAGATGAAATACGTTCCTGGGTTGACTAAATTACTTTAATAATAGCAACATATATGTCAAATAAATTAGAATCATAATACGTTCAATGTTATTAAGTTAATTCAACATAGAAACTTCATTCTGATGAGTTGTTACTTTGAATTTTATTTGCCTTTTGAAACTTTGTACTTATCTTTCAGACTAATAATATTTTCACTCTGACAATTCACTATTTTTGTGTCATTTACTTTTTCTTTTATAAATTTCTCATAAAGCTGTTCAAGACCTATCTGCGCTAGACATCCTTAATTTAACAGTGATAGATTAGAGGGGAGATAGCTAGTTAACACCATCCACTCCTAACTAATGGATACTCTTGTACTATTGAATATTACGATTGACTGTCACATTATAATGCCCCCATGACTGAAAAGTGAGCATGTTCAATGACGGGATTCGAACCCGTGACTGTCAAAGTTGTAAGTCGAGAGCCCTAACCACAGCTGTTAAGTCTTTGTGGTTTCCTCATTATTTATGTAAATATAAATTAAGTACAAACTTTTACCTCATAGTTCCATCTCTTGACTGATTTGAGATATAATATATTGAGGACTTACTTTTTTTTTTTCCATCGCATCAAAAAAAAACCAAAAACAACTTTATTTGATAGAAAAACATAGTTAACTTTTAAGAGTTTTTTTTTTCAAATTTGGCGTCCTGATAAATCCTTACAACCTAAAATTAGATGACAAATTTGGTCCAAATATAAGCCACATGTACAAGGCTATTTATCAAAAACTGAAATGTTCGTTCATGTCTACTCAACAAATCGCATGAGCTATGGGTCTAACATTTTTCCACAGCTTCACCTAAGAGTAAAAGTGAACCATTTATACTTTGTTATCATTTGGATAAAAGGCGGCTGAGTTAGGGCAGCAGAACTTTAGGGTTAATGCATGTGCAGATACATAAGTATTAGTTAGGCCAAGCAAATAAGGTTAACAGTTTGAATCTCAAGTTTTCAAAATAATTGTACAGGTAGACGGTTATTACTCATCATTTATTGCCAATTTTTAAGCACAGATTTGCAAAATTTTATAAAATTCTCCTAATTAAAGAGCGTTTAGCCTCACGTAATATTAGCTCAAGCAATTAGCGTAAATAATTATGCTTGATATGGCTGTACCGAGTACGTGTGAGTGATGACAAGAAACTGTTAATATAAATTTCATGGAATTACTATAAATGAAGTTATTAACATTATTTCAAAGAGGTAAAACTACCACCATATATACTTTAAAAAATCTGGTTGGTTGTGTAAAGTGTAGATCTGTTCAGTTCTAAAGTTAATGTTGATTACTATCAAGTGTCACTTTTTTATTCGATGTTGTGTGTGTATTGACAAAAAGAGTCATAATATTTAATCAAAAATACCTAAAGTGTGAAAAAAATAGTGCGACCAAAAATTATTATGCGTGCGACTTATAAGAATTAAATAAAAATGATGATATCTAGAGCAATTTATTTAACACTATTTTATTAAACTCAGAAGATTCTGCTAGCCTAATCAATCACTTGAGAATTTTGTAAAATAGGTTTGTTTTAAAGTACAAGGGCTTTGATATTCCTCCAAAGAAATATCGCTTGGTGACAAACCTACAATAAGCATGTTGGCTCCAAAATAATAAATACATATAATCGTGAACGATGGGCTTGCAAATCCATAGTCATTCGCTTTCTAGCCGCTAGCCCAAGTTCATCGCTAAAAATAAAAAAAACACTGATGAAACTTAAATTTAATCAAGAAGTTTATTAAACGAGATTGCAGGAAATGAGTTTAGATTTTAATGGTAATAACTCAATAAATTTATTACTCAAAAACATTTGACAATAATAAACGTTATTTTGTGCCCATGGATGTTAATAACTAACTGAAAGAGCCATAAAATCGGGACTTCTAAACTGAATTTTGTTTTCTTCAACATTAAGTCATTCAACGACAAATGAAAATAGTTACAAGTAGTTATATATTTTTAATGTTTTCGAACTCTGACTAGAACTCTTTGAATTTCACGCAAAGCTATACAAGGACTATCTGCGCTAGCCGTTTCTAATCTAGTGGTGTAAGACTAACGGGAAGGCTGTTAGTCATCACCCACCCACTGCTAACTTTTAGGCTACTCTTTTACCAACGAATAGTGGGATTGACCATCATATTATAACGCCATCTGGAAAGGCGAGCATTTTGGTGTGACGGGGATTCGAGCCCGCGACCCTCGGAGTACGAGTCGAGTGCCTTTAACATCTAGCCATACAGGGCCTAACTCATAATGAACATAAGTTCTTCGGAAAATAAATTGTCCCTTGTCTGAGAGTTTATAAAGTTAAATATTGGGTTATACGTATGCGGTGGGCAGAGTACAAAGGACTCATTATATAGCTTTGCGCTTAACAACAAACAAACGAAACAAATGTGTATTTATGAATTATATTTCCAGATCCTAAAATGTTGTTACCTTTTATTTCACTTCTGTATTGTTTCATCATGACATTTTATTTTACGGATATACGTTGTATCTTAATATCCATAGCGTATTTTTATGCTGGACACATTCAGAGATAGAGAACCAGGAAACATTGGTCACTGTTTTAGGGTAATTGTAAAAATTACCTGCGCTAGGCGCATCGTTTATGTCATTAGTTCCATGGGAAATAGCGTTCATGTGCGACATTCGCCAGTAGGAAATTAAAGTGAGTGCAAAACTTGTATAAACGAAAAGAATAAGGTAAAATAAGGGTTGTATAATCACTGTGGGTTCTATTAAAAAACTTCTGAAAGTTCAGTTGTGATCAGGGGTGAAGTTTCTGTTACAGACAGATAAGCAAATGCATTATTACATAATAAATAAGAATGGCGTGAAGTTCTGGGACTGTTTAGCCGAAGAAGCCAACCACTAGGAAACTTTGTTATTGTTGCTTCTTTACGGCAGAAACAAAATATATAATTTTAAAGTTAAATAACTGTGTCTTGTCTCTTATACCTGTTGATCTTTGACTTATTCATGTTCTTTGTATATATCCACTGCCCATTTTATCGTTGTAATCTTTAATAACTTGTTTTGATTAACTCTGTTTGGGCTTACCACAAAGACATAAAGTTCATGTTTTATTATGTCACATTACATACACAGAAATGAAAGTATCTAATCTACATTTTGAATCAACTTAGCACACTTGTTTTATTTGTTTTGTTGTTTAAAAATAATGTTATGTATAACTATATTAATTACACTATGTATGTGAGTATGGGTTTGTTATTTCGGTGCTTTTCTTCTGTTGTACATTCACTGTTACGACATCATGAATTTATCCAGGTACAATATATTTACATTTGATCAATATTTTATGCTATTATTCACTACACTTGTATCTACAAAACGTCATCATCACATACAATTAAATGTTAAACATTTTTTATAAACACTTCTATAATTTCAATAAGTGGAGTAAACACGTACACATACTGTGGTAACTGCATATTTCGATTCTTTATCGATCGAGTAGTTTCTCTCATCGTACCATCCACCCACACAAAAAACATAATTTTCCTACCTCTGTTCTACAATGAACTTGTCTTCTACTTGCGTCAGCAAAGCGTTATCGTCACCAATAAAAAAACACCCCTAGTCATCTTTAATACAGAAAGGCTTGGATTGAACTTCCTTACATCAGCATCTTGTTCGTCGGAGAAGTTTGACCTACAGGAACCCACTGCCTGGTAAGTAAGCTTTATTGTTGGCCTTATTTACTTTAACCAAGTTACTCTGAGTGTTATATTGTTTTTAAAATATACACATGAAATAATCAAGTTAAATAAGACACTAATGGATAAAATAATATTGAATGTTTAGTTATCAGCTCTTCGTAGATAAAATTAGGAGAGGTCAGTAGAATAATGCATGAAAAGAGTGAAAATAGCAAATTTATAGTTTCAGTTATTTTGACATTTAAATAATAAAAGTACTTTTTACTGTATGTCATAAGATCAAACTAAACATTTAGGCAGTGACAAATACGAAATTTTATTCAACTCAAACTGCACAGAGAGAGAGAAATTCTATACAGAAATAAAAAAAAAGCAGTGAAACGAAACTTAAACATAAATTTTTGACTCTTATTTATTTTAATTTATCCACTAAGGTTTCAAACCCGAAGTGTCTAAAACATTTACATGTGCCGTTTATCTGTTAAATGTCAGTATTTAGAGACCATTACTACAAGTTTCAGTACTAAACAGCTGGTTAAGATGAACTTATTGCAACAAAAACTATACCTGAAAGCTGTTAGCTTGCAGAAGAAAACAAAGCAGCGGTGTAAAACGTCTAAGCTGGCGAAGAAAAAATAATTTAGGTCTTGTTACAGATGTGTTTTTCACACGTTTCTCTTAGTTGTTATTGATTTCGATCAATATGCATGTAAGAATAGGATTTCAAAACGTGTAACTAACAATTATTGGTTTGAAAATGAACACTTTTAAGTCTAGTATTTGGAACCATATGGCTAGAAAGTAAGTACCACTTGTATATTATGTTAAGTTTATATATGAGTGATTTGTTGTTTATATATCAATATCTTATATTATCCAGAATCACCATGCTGATAGTGCTTGTTTTTCTGGTAGTTTCAACAAGATGCTGTCAATCTACTCCTCTTCCAGATAAACAAGGTACGTATTTCAAAATTATAATGACTCTTCCTTGACTTTCATTTACTGAATTATTTGAAACCTACAAGTAATATGGAAATATAATGACTGCTTACAGCATCAATACAACGAGTCCTGTGAAGCCAAAATCACATATTGAATCACTTATGATATCATTTGAAGTGTCTATCAAGATATTAAAGTGAGAACGAGGTGTTCTCACCAGTTTTATCATATGTGTATGTATATAGCATATATAATGCATTGGGCAGAGGGACTTTTGATAAGTCATCTGTATATCACGAACTGTATTATTCACTGGGTTAGTATATCTATGTATATATTGACATGACTGTTTATAATACTAAAAGTGTATTATACGTGCTTTAATCTGATCGAACAACTAATACATTATACTTTCGTGTGGTTGACCACCTCTACGTTTTAACTGAAAAATGAAGTATGTTTTTCTTTCGTGAAAATTGTTAGTAAACAATACTACTCACAGTGTATGCTATAAATCCTTTGGGTAACGTTGTCTGTTACTGGACTGTTAATATTGTATCTGCTTATATATGTATATATAGCGCAATGCAATGATCAAACTTATTATGTGTTAATTATTTTGTACATAGGATTTACTAACATATGTTTATTAAGGAATCAGCTACAAACGTAATTAAACATATTAACTGAAACACCACCATAAGAACATTTTCTTAAAATATTTTAGAATATTTTAGAATATTTTTTTTGGGAAATGCTGTTCGAAAAAAAGTGTTCGGATTGTGCTCTTTAGCCATACACAACTCATTGTATCAAAATGACTCAATGTACAGATCTCAAATGTTTTACCCATTTTATTGAATAAACTGTAATGTTTTTATATACTAAAAGTGGTACCACTTATTAAAATATAACAGTTTTTCTTAAGAACTCTAGTTTCTCAGTACTACATTAAAAATATTACATCAGTAAAGATATAATCAAACCCTTGCATACAGTCCTAGTAAAAATCATGTTTTTGTTGTGAGGAGTGTATTTTTATATAACACTGTGTTTTATTATAAAGAAATCATTGTTGTATATGCTACAGTTATTTTTCTAATTGTCTGAACCTTGAATATTCAAAGTGTGAAATTATATATGGATTTTATTTTGTGGTGTTATTCAATAGATTGCACAGGAATTTAGGTTACATACATAGATATTGACATACATTCTACATCCATTGTAATAGATCCTCGTCGGTACAGCGGTAAGTCTTGGGATTTACAACGCTAAACTCAGGAGTTAGATTCCCTCTCCGTAGACTCCCAATGTGGTTTTGCTATACGAAAATACACACACACACACACACTATTATAATAAGACTGGCTACTTTAACGACTTGTGGAGCGTAATGGTCAGTTCTGGTAACTAACAGATGTATTTGAGACTTTTATCTACTTTGAAATTGAATATGACTGGAAATGAGAGATTTATGTATCTTATCTCTTGTAAAATTATTATTTCCATCAACAGGTAAAAGGTGGCGTATTATGTGCTGCATCATATTGTCGTGTTTAATGAGTATAATAATGTAATAAATACTTATATATATATACATAATATTGCATTCCATCCTTTAGGGTAAATACATTTGAAATTTTTAAAGGACATAAAAGATATTTACTATTGTCCATTGGTCCATTTTAAATCAGTTACGTTAGTGTACATTTGTTGGCCCGGCATGGCCACATGGTTAGGGGCGCTCCACTCGTCATCTGAAAGTCGCGGGTTCAATTCCCCGTCACATCAAACATACTTCTCCTTTCAGCCGTGGGGACGTTATAATGTGATGATCAATTCCACTATTTGTTGGTAAAAGAGTGGCCCAGGAGTTAGCGGTGGGTGGTGATGAGTAGCTGCTTTTCATCTAGTCTTACACTGCTAGATTAGGATTAGATTCAAACAATTTTATTGTTTTGTTAATCAGATTAATGTATAATATAAGTGAGAAGTAAAATTTACAGCTAGGACTAAATTCATTATAATAAAGTGTATTGTAACAGTGGTAGATGTTTCATCTGCGACAAATATTTCGTCTTCTAATACACGTAGAAGTCTAATTAACGTTAGATATTCTACTTTCTAGTGTAAATTGAAGCCTTGTTTCTGATATACGATTTTTAGTTTTGTAAATTCTTGTATAACAAAAAATACCAAGAAATACATTTTACTTTTTGAATTAGAAGAAAAATGGCATTACTCGACGTACACATCTTAATCTTCAAAATATTCAGAGTATATTCATAACTGAATGAGTCATGGGCTACGAAACTTTTACAGACGATATTCTTTAAATACACTGGGTTTTTTTTAAAGCACTTTTGAATAGAAGAATAGTGAATTACTCGAAAGCACTAGAGTTTTGGGTCTCTTTTAGAAATATTTGCAACTTTTGTGTGTGAACCTGTGTGCTGACTTCTTTACCACATTATAAATGTGCTATTGTAGAGTGACGTAATAACAGTATTCTGTCCTTTAATAAAAGTATAGTTTCTGACATCCTTATATTTGTGTCGAATAGTGTGAATATTAAATATCTAGAGTATAAAGGATGGAAAGTAACTGAATCTCTGTACGATGAGATCTGATACGCTGAAGTTTCAGTATCCACATAAGTATGAGATATTACAACTTCAAAGATCTCACATAAAACTGTTGTAGCTTCGGATGGGATTAACCAGTGGAGATGCGGACTCCTGAAAAATTGAAAACAAACTAGTAGAGACATAGATTGAGGAATCCTGTTTTAGGATACGAATTTTTTATATTATATTTAGCAATATCGTATTTCTTTCTGTTTATTCCCTGTAGGGACATAGTCCCTATTTCAGTGAATGTGTCTTACGTTGTACTTTGACAATGGCAGAGCTACAGAATTATAAAACTTTGTTTTATGAAAGCTTTTGTTGCAAATTAGGAAGCAGTAATTTTAGAAACCGGAACTGGAGTTGAAAGTAAGCGTGCCAGTCTGGTTATTAAAAGGTCCAAGGTTCATGCAGCAATGTCGTTCAAAATGTACTATACCTTTCGCTATGAGTACGTTATAACAGTGACAGTGGGTCCTGTTATTCAATTCAAAGCCTTTTTTTGCTGTATGTGTTTCTAAAATGACTGGCTTTTCTCTTTTATTAGGAAAGACTATTCCTGAATCCTAGACTTCATAATTTATTTGCTTGACTTATGCATCACATAAACTGTAATTTAGATTGAAAGATACCAATATCACTAACTCTGAACTCAAAGCTTAGCATACAGCTGAGAAATAATGTCATTCGAGATGTAGGGGTATATATGTTTATTGAATAACGCTTAAAATATCATTTTGCAAGAATATTTTTTCATCAGAACTTCAGATCTTTCGTAGGTGCATTATAGCTTGCTGTATTTTGTGTTTCACTTGTTTCATCTCCTAGCTTCCTATTTTCTGGATATTTCTTGAACCAAATCGCTTTGTGTGTCTAGTTTTGTAAAGTAATTAGGACAAGAATCCGGTTGTTTGATAGAAGCGGTGTTTCTAACAGTGTTTTCGCTGCCATTTAGAATCAAGTGGTTCATGACTGAGAGATTCAGAGTTAAAAACTGAGCGGAATAGAATAATTTGAAATGTGAGTAAAAAAGAAGTGTCAGTATTGAAAGTTCATTAAAAACAAAGAGAACTAAATGTCTTTCAAATGAAAAGATAGAAGGATATTCAAAAGAGAAAAACTAAGAATAAGAGAAAAAATAGCATGGGTAATGAGTATGTTAAAGAAAAAACAGATAAGAAACTGGGTATGTAAAAAAAATAATTGAGTACAAAAATAAAGAACAGAGGCCAATTGGCTGGCTTTGTTTGTTATCAAAAATAAAACTATACAATTGTCTCTCTGTGCTGTTCCCAACACGAGGACGAAAACCCAGTTTTTAAGGTTATAAGCCCTCAGACATAGGGTAGAGCCACCGGCGAGTAAAGTGGAACTGGTTGGGAAGAAATAAAATGAAATGGAATAATAAGAGAAAAAGTAATGTATGCGTGAAAGAGATTCAGTTGGAGATATGTGTATGAGAAAGGGAGTCTTAGACAGAAGCGAGAGTGTGCAAGAACGTGACAAAAACAAACAAACAGTGGCTTAATTGGTATTTTAGTATAATAAACCGCATTCTTCTATAACCTATAGTACAGAATGTTAGTTAATTTTTAGTACTTCTTGCTTTATATTTCCGAGAGACGTTTATTCTTGCCAATTCGCTAAAGTGTGACCTTAAATGTGTCTTTATAATTGTTGATAGTCTAAGTCATGTATGACTACTCAATCAAATGTTGGACATTGATGAGCGATCAGTTTGATCGGTCTTAGTTAACTTTTACGGGTAAGCCACAGCATGTATACTAGTTGCAGAAAATCTTATTCTTAAAATGTACACTGTCTAAATTTAGAATAAATAGAAAACATTAACAATTTTAGTCTATTGGTTTCGATTAACTCAGTCAAACCATATTTATCTCTACAATATATATTGAAACGTTTTTAAACCGGTGTCAGCTTCGTAAGTATTATTGTGTACCTGTTTTAGTTGTTTTAAAGTGCACGTAATTTGTTATAAAAGCAGGTGATTTCACAGTATGTAAAGTCTTTTCCAAAACATCATTACTGTATCATACAAAATTAAATATTTTTACTAAAACTTCTCAACGCATCCCAAGAGGGCCCGGCATGGTTAGGTGGGTTAAAGCGTTCGACTCGTAATCTGAAGGTCGCAGGTTCGAATCCCCGTAGCACTAAACATGCTCACCCTTTTAGCTGTGAGGAGTTAATAATGTGACGTTCAATCCCACAATTCGTTGGTAAAAGAATAGCCCAAAAGTTGGCGGTGGGTGGTGATGACTAGCTGCCTTCCCTCTAGTCTTACGCTGTTAAATTAGGGACGGCTAATACAGATAGCCATGGAGTAGCTTTGCCCAAAATTTAAAAAAACAAAACAAACATTCTGAAAGAAAATACACAGATAAAACGGGAGGCCCGGCATGGTCAAGCGAGTTAAGGCACTCGACTCGTAATCCGATGGGCGCCGGTTCGAATCGCGGTTGCACCAAATATATAAAGCTACACAAGAACTACCTGCTCTCCGTGTTCTTAATTTAGCAGTGTAAGACTAGAGGGAAGCAGCTAGTCATAACCCCCAACTCTTGGGCTACTCTTTTGCCAACGAATAGTGGAATTGACTGTAACATGATAACGCCCCCACGGCTGAAAGGGTGAGCATGTTTGGTGTGACGGGATTTGAACCCGCAACCATCGGATTACGAGTCGAGTGCCTTAACCACCTGGCCGTGCCGGGCTGCTTTTAATGGTATCAAGCCATTTTTCTCATATTCTTATATTTTCTCCTGTGAATATCCTTCTATCTCTTTCGTTGAAAAACATTGATTTTTCAATATTTTTATTTTGTTTTAATAAAATTTCAATACTGACACTTCTTTTTTACTCACATTTTAAATTATTCTATTCCGCTCAGTTTTTATCACTCAATCTCACAGACATGCATTACTCGATTCAAAATGGCAGTTAATCAGAGGGAAGGCAGCCATTTAGTAGCACATTACCATCCACCATTACGCTAAGGGTTCGAATGACATACATGTAATTCACCACAGTTTATAATGCAAAGAATATTTTGTGATATCCCACGAGTTCATACCCCTTTCGCTAGCTCCAAAATTCTGAGCTTTACTTTACTACAGGATCAGCCCTAGCTGTGAGTTATTAACTGAAAACATCCACAGTGTAGAAGCTTATTTATATGTTTTGAAATCTTCCACGTGTAATTTTCCTAGGAGGGGAACCAAAGTGAGTACAGTGTAAGGTTTTCATATACACGTAATTTTGGTACTTTATATTAAAGCAGTTGTGGAGGTTCACCACCAGAGGCGTCGAGAGATGCTTAAAAGGTTCGGGGTTCATGCCCAAGGCGCATAAATTTCAGTTTGCTATCGATCATGGTTCTCTATTCAACTTTTCAAGACCCTAACTAGATATTCATGGATTCTAATGGAATCGGGGCACGTGCTTCTTGTTCTAACTCGATCATACTCTCGCTGACGGTCGTGCATCTAACAATAGCTTTGTAGCATAATTTTAAGTGCAAAAAACTCCATCGTAAAAATATCGCGTCAAAAGCACACCGCTACAATCTAGTGCTTTTCATACTTGATCTACAAATGTTTATTGAATCTGTGCAAATCTACTCGAGGGCTGTCTTCAATTTGGAATTGATAATCTAGAGGCGAGGCAGCCGGAGAACACCAGTGAATTTTCTAGCTGCTTGAAGTATGAAACAATTGAATGCATATGTCGTGGAATCATTTTTTGCACATGGGACTTGTGTCAATTTTCCATATTGAAATCTTTTTCATGTTACCTGTGGCAGGTTACAAGACGCCGCTTTTAGGTCTCTTTCTGGTTGGTCGTGCTGTCCCAAGCTGATTCGTATTATTTGGTAATACAATGCCATTATGACAAAGGAATATCTTCGCCTATAAAGTTCTAAATCCATGATGTGTACACATTTTTAGAATATGAGCATATGAATGTTTTGCGTTAGGATGTTATATGCACTTCCCAAAAGCGACCACTTTTCATTTGTGTCACACTATTGATCTTTGTTACGATGTTGACATATAATTCTGATATCGTTTCACGCGACTTTATTTCGGCTGTGGCTGTCATTGCCTTACGAATTTACTAAATCAAAATCGTGCCACTATTTTTGTCTGTTTCAGCTGTAAACGTAGAGGCTACAACTTTAATTCAGTGAGAGAATTAATTAAGACGTACGCTATTTTTTTATAACGTGCATTTATTTGTTTTTATGCACATACTGCACAAAGGAATACCAGTGCAGTGTCCATCACAGGGATTGGTCCAAGAATTTTAGATCCTGCAGTTTACCTCTGAACCATTAACGGCTAAACAAATACTTATACAATTTAAGCCCACATACAGAGATTAAGTAAGCTAATATGTCTTTATTAAAATAGACTTGTAAAACTTTTATATCAGTCTAAATCTGCTTTTTTTCTTATGATGCTATTTTTCATTGGAAACTTAGCTATTTTGCAAAATAACTTCCTATTTTATGTATTTATTTATTGTTACACAACACTTTTAGCATTGTAAAATACATGAACATTCTGAAGTAAGCATATAGTATTGATTAAAATTTAACTGTCAGAGGATTTTAGACGTATTTCCCCTTCAACAGGATTGTTTTACTTCAATATAAAATATTTTGCATTCACTGATTTTTCGTTAGTTATACATAAATATATGTATAGATAATCAACATTAGTTAGAGATTCTTTTTATTAAATTAATAAGAAGGCGTGCATAAAACTTATTTCAATTTTTTTAAATATATGTGTATTATCTTTTCAAAATCAAAAGTAAATCAAGCTAAATCCGAAATCCATAAAATTGATATATACAGCTCGTGATTACCGTATAAATTTTCCTTCATTATCATTTTTGCAAGGTTTTAGTTAAAAGCAAAAATATAAAGAAAATAAGCGGTTCATAATATTTTCAGCCTTTATCTTGAATCCAATTACAAGTACAAGATTGCTTTCAGAGAGCCACAGTTTCCTTGGAAGGAACTTGTTTATCGATTCAGTAGCAAGCTCACAATTTCTAGCAAAGGTTTACCAGCGTTATTGAAGCAATTGTGATTCGTAGTTTTAATTAATGAATAATTATAGAAGAAATTATTGTAGTCAAAGACTTTAATTTGTAGTCAGTGCTTCACATGATATCTTTGATATGTATTTGTTAGTTATTGTTCATATAAGTAAAAAAAAACAAACCATTGGCAATAGAAAAATTATTAAATATTTTATTTCAATTCAGTGAAAAATTAATAAGAACTTCAATTAAAATTATCAACAGAAATTAGAATAACAGACATAATGAAAACATTTCCACCTTTCGAAAACGCTTGGATTATATGGTTTCTTATTTTTGTCTTTAACTGTGTTTTTCTAACACATTTTCTGAATATAATAGTAGACATTTAAGTTACTGTCTATATTTTTACATAAGATAAATTACATTTTGTTGCTTTTCTTGCGTGGGCTATTAATTGTTAAAGGAAAAAATTCCAAAAAGAACCTGTGATGAATATGTATATCTAAATACTTAGGGAATAAAACATTCGAATAGGTTTACTGCATTTTAATGAGCTGAACATGTCTTCTTCATGGGAGACAAGTGAAGGATTTTTAAAGTAGGGAGAAAATAGAATGATGTTTATAAGGCACATCCTACCAATGTTACCGCTTACCCTGGTTGCCGTCCTGGAAATAGGTATTCATGCTATTTATTCTATAGTAAGATATGCCGGTCAAGTCGATGGATTCAGCGCTTATGTATTTTTGTTTGGCCGGACTGTTGAAACTAGAGGTAAAAATTATCTTCCTCGTATACTAGATGGATTATGAAACACATGCACAGATGAGTGGTGCATGTTGGATATGACACCGTTATGACAAAGCCTTATGTAGTAGAAACCATGTTACAGAGCTTAACTTAATAAGCGCGGATGTCAGACAGAACATGACTGGACAAGGTGACATAGAATGTAGTGAAAGTGTGTCTCAAAGTCGTTCTAATATTACTTGATCAATTTCAGTATTCATCACATCACCAGTGATTCACAACTTCAGTCTTACTTTTCAAATACTTGCGACATTTCATCTGTATTCCTCGAGGCTACATTACTTAATTTTCAGAAATTGTTAAATAAATATTTAAAGAAAACTCTTCTTCTGTTCATTTTTTTTGTGAATGTGTGAACCAGTATCACTTATTTCTTTTTTTTTGCTTATAATATCAAAAGTAATTGTTAATTAAAAAGTTTTATTCAAGTTCTCTTACTTAAAAATATTTAAAATCTGTAATTTATATAATATGAAAACTTGAACGTATTTAACTCTTTTTAGCTGTGCCTATAAGAATAAAAGTGCATTTGAATTTCAGTATTAAATCTTAATACTGTAACCTCAAATGGGTTAGCGAATGATAAGCTATTGAGATTTATTATTTCCTTTATTGAAAACATTTGTAACGTTCTTACTCTCAAAGATGCAATATTGACATTTCTTTTATATATTTTATATAATTTCATTAATATTGTACAAAAACTTTTTTGTGTGTGTTCGCAAAATGTACTTTATTTTGAATCCATAGAAAGTTTTGTTAATTTTGAAGAAGTCAATTGAGCGTTAATTACTTGAATACAATAGAAATACATATATATATGCATATACCACAAAACAATTCTTTTACGTTAATGCTGATGACAAATGTTGAAGAAGGCAGGTAAATATTGTCATCTTAGAAACCTATCCAAACAAGAAAAAAATCTTTATACTCTTCCTAAAATGTAAAAAAATCTAATTTTTCTGCTGTTTTCATGGGATATAGAAAGACAAATTTGAAGAAATACGAGATCAATTGCTATTGTTTGATATTAATTTGGATTAAATAATAGTCACCACAAACAAGACTGCATATCCTTGAGATCAAAGTAAGCAATCTTACTTAATACTGAATAAAAAGTGTCCTTATAAAGAAAAATTGTAAAGTCACTGTTTGTTCTAGTAGAAACTACTTTTATTTGTTTCGTTATTAAGCACAAAGCTATACAATTGGCTATTTATGATGTGCTTACCGCAGGTATCGGAACCCGCCTTCTAGGGTTATAAGCCTTCAGACTTATCGCTGAGACACTGATGGGCAGTAGAAATCAACAGCATTTCTTGTAAAATTACACAATTTTTCGAATAAAGATTGAAACTGAGCTAACACATCATATTCTGTGAGCATTAACCCTATATAAGGGTTGTTTCTTTCATACAACTTTTGCAATAAAATATGTTTCATAAAATGAATTTTATGAACGTTTTATAGACATTTGTCAAATACCATTCAGTACTAAATTCGATTTTCAAATGATTCAAGAAGATGAGAGATATAAGTACATACCTTGAATCCTTGGAGTTCAACAACGATTAGTTACAGTAACTTTTGTATGAACATGCTTCATAAATAGAAAGCCAAACACACATGTACACGTTAGCCACGTGGTTAAGGCACTCGACTCGTAATCCGAGGGTCGCAGGTTCGAATATCTGTCATACCAAAAGTGCTCGCCCTTTCAGCCGTGGGGGCGTTATAATGTGACGGTCAATCCCACCATTCGTTGGTAAAAGAGTAGTCCAAGATTTGGCGGTGGGTGGTGATGACTATCTGCCTTCCCTCTAGTCTTACACTGCTAAATTAAGGACGACTAGCGCAAATAGCCCTCGTGTGGTTTTGCGCGAAATTTCAAACAAAGAAACCATTTATACGTATTTAAGTGTCCACACACAAAAGTCTAAGAAGATTACTTACATTAAATTATTACAAGTAAAATTGCGTCAACTGGAATGAAGTCCAGGTAACGTAATTTACACATTATGAGTATAGTTATATTACTAATATTAGGTGTTTTCGTACATGTGCAATAAGGTACATTTTTTTGTACAAGCTCCGTGTAATATAGATATATGTTTGAATATCTCACTGGTAAACTGAACGACGGGTTTTCAACACTAATGCTTGAACAGGATCTGTTATACAAGTACACTTTAAGCCCTCCATTCCTTATTTGTTTAAACAAAAAAATTAAGGTGTGAAATATGGAATGAAAAATATTCTTTAATTCTAGCGATCCATGACCAATAGATTCTCATCTCGTTTATAACGATAATGAATCATGCACTTTGTTTGTTTGTTTTTTTAGTTTCCTTATAAACTATACTCTTGGGGATACATTCCCATGATTACTACCATAATGAAATTGGATACATTTATAATGTAATACAAACACGAGCAATGCTGAAATTGAATTATGTTACAATAATTGATTTTCCTGCGAGTTTTGCTGATATTTCATATGCAACTAAACACAAAATTTCTTTGACGTATGGAATAATAAGATAACCTCTAGCAAAAAGTCAGTTCATTATCAGCTTCGCTTTAATATGTGTAGTTTGAAAACCAGAGTTACCTTCCATTTCAAGGTACTGTCAGGCAAGAAAATCATAAGCCTGGTAGAAAGCTATGTGAGTCCTAGATTTAAAACATTTGATCTTTGGAGAATAGAGAGAATTTTATAAACAAATCCTTCGAATTTAAAGTTTAGTAATAATTTACCATACATAAAAAACAAAGACGTTACAACCTTTATCAGTTTGATTATAAACATCATTCTTATACAGGTTTCGCATATCTTTTGCGCTACTTTTCAACTTTGTACGTATATATTTGATATAAGCAAGCCAACTAAGTAATTTATATGCGGAACAAGTTAATAGGTACTTCGACTTTGTGTTAATGGAATATAGACCAGAATACGTCTAGTAAAGTATTTCATGTTTTGCAAATTCACAAGTAGTTATAAGCTTGTAGAGTTGGATGTTTATGATTTATGATAAAGATACAAGGATGAATGCCTAGGTCCTATGGCTTCTTCTTCCACTACCTATGGTGTTATATGGAATGGCTTTAGTTATGGACGGACTACTTCTTTACACATTAAGTTCTAATGCAGAAAGCTTTTGAACAATGCTCTGGAGTCAATGTTTTCCGTTTTCTCATTAAATGCTTTCCAAAATCCTTCAACCGCGCGTGGACAATGATGCTGTAACACCTATGAATACATACTCAGTTATATAAAAACACACACTGCTATTGTTTAATTTATCTTTTACGCAAAGCAAGAAACAAGAAAATATGTACATCTTTATTGCTGCATTTTGATGTATTGTAAGACCTACTAAATGCTTTGGTAATTTTAGTTTATGTAAAAACATACGTCATACTTATCTCTACTTGAATGTAGGTACATAAAAACTGGCTATATCCATCATAATGTGTAAACAAAGCTGACATCATTTACATTGGCATTTTATAAGATAACCCGTATGCCTCCTTAACATTATAACTAAACAAAAACATACAAAAATAAATATATACTCCTATCATTATAAGGTTGAATAAACCTTCTTTAGTTACTCACCCTTCAGTCTAAAACTTAGTTAAACATTTAGCTATAATGCAATAATTTGATGTATAGGAATATGTGAATAAAGAAAGTAACCAATATCACATTCTCGTCTATAACATGAGAGCAAATCTGTACTATATTCAAATAATTAGTCTTAGTAAAGTTGCAGAACTTTTAGTCTTGATGTAACCTATTCAAATTGTAAGCAGTAGTGTTATTAATGCCAATATTTTGTCAGTGGATTTCTTTCCTACTACTGACAAAAGCAGTTCTAAAGCGAAAGATTTGGTGTATTTTAAAGTATCATTTTTCAGTGTTTTTTGAGAAAACATTAATATTTAATCTCAAATGATGTTTTTATGAACATATTATCTCCAGACTTGCTAAATAATACTTTTTAATAGTTATTTGCAGTTACTAGAACTTAACTATTTTTAGGCATTTTCATCAATATTCATACCACTAAGAATTCTGTAAGTCTACTTTCACGTCATTTTCTACAGCAAACACACACACACACACACGATGTACATCGGAAGGATATCATGAGTAAACTATAAATTTTCAACTATAAATTTTGTATCTGAGTGAGCATTTTAACCAATAAAAATAAAAACAAGAATGCTTTATAGTATACTTATCTATTTTTAGCGCTACGTAGCTCCATATGTTGTATTGAAACGTAACTAGTATTCATCTCAGACTCACTGGAATTCGTGAGCGCACTTGAATGGAATGAAAGTACGTTATGTTTCATATAAAAACCTAATCTGTTTGTATCCTTTATTTAACGGTAACATTTTATTTGTAGTTTAGATACTTACACAAATACCCACAATCGTGTGTTTTTTCTTCATGGTTGATACGAGTACTTCTATTTAGTTGGTTTTAATGTTATGTTGTTAAAACAATCTTACAAGGGTTTCATGACTTAACTTGTAATGATACTAAAAAATAAAACCTAAAAAGGTATATTTAGCTTCTAATTAATACCACTCCATGTTTTATTAATGCTTTTTAGATATGTTTATATTCTTCTGTATGTTTAGATGTATTCTAAAATAAAATTCGTTTGGAAAAGTAACTTCAAGTTGGAATTTAGGTTAAAAACCAAACTAATGTAAAGAGGGATGAGTGTATTACAAGAAAAAGGGTTCGATCCTTACTTACCACATCATATTTGTTCATGCTGTATCTGACCGCCGTGCATATTGAAAATAGCCCTACAATGTAGTTTCATTGCGAAAAGCTTTGGTTGTAAGACTGTCACGTCCAAAACACACCATTCCTTCCTGCTAGCTTTCTACAATTCATCTAGTGTACGAAAACAACCGTTTCTCAAAGTCTATCTGAAGAACCCAATCGCTCAACCGACTTTAACGGTGTATCTTTGTATGGAACAATATGTATACCTATTTTTATTATCAAGCTTCTTGAGCAATGTAAAGTTAAACACATTATCTTGGTAACATCATACCCTATAAGTATATTTTCCATTAGAAAGTCCTTCTAGGTTATGCTTCGTAGTGTTGCCTAGGGTACGTGGACAGCTTTTGCTAATGACATTTGTACTTGTGAATTCTAACCTTAAAACACACCATAGTTTGCGCTACCATTGTTGAAATACGATTTGTTGCTGGTCTTTTTATGGATTATCCTGGTGCCTTAAGCTACCGTCTATTTTCCAGAGTCATTAAAGAGATATTCTTTTCTTGGAAATTCTAAACCCTTTGTCCGAATACATTTTTAGAATATGAGTATCTGAATATTTTGCATCAGAAATGACTGTTTCATGCAATTTACAAAAACAATCAATTTCCAGTGGCATCACGCTAACTACAAAACGCCGAGTAATTTCAAAATATATTGTTCAGATACATTCTGTTCCACCACACTTTATATCAGATGTGATTATCATGTGACTTTCTGAATTATGTATTTAAAACTGTTTTAATGTAATGTACTCAACTATTTAGGCCATCTCTAAATGTGGATTAAAGTTATTATATAAAGTGCAGACTTTACGTTATCAAAAAAAAATACAAATCATACTAATTCTTGTTTTTTTAATAATGTATACTAATTTTTTATTTTCTATTTTATAGGCTCAGAAGAGAGACTACAAGAACATGAAGTAAGTTTCATAGTTATGAATCAAATATAGTAATGAAACAAACATAAATGCACAGATATACACGTATGAACAACGAAGTATTTCTTGTGTTCAACGTTACAATAAAAAATAAAAACAATTAAGATAGCTTCAGCGAGTATAGAATATGAGATGAGAAGGAATCGGTAAAGTAATACAGCAGAAATTATTTTGTCTGTCACACTCTCTAGTTATTGAATCAGAACCTGTTCCTTCTTGTTGTTATATTGGTTGGCTGTTGGTGTTTGTGCGGTGCGGAAATTAAGCACGGACCAAGTGCTGATACACAGTCAGATATACACCATTGGCAACATTATATTCACCCACTACATACACGGATAAAAGCACATAAATTTACATTATATGCATATATGAAGAGACGTAGATTTATCACAACTGAAAAACTTTTCTACCATCATGTTATAAGCATGAGATAACTACTTATTTTTGATAAAACACAAGTTATTAATTTAATAAATTAAAAAATAAAAATTCGCCAAAGGCACGTCAAAGAATAAATCACATTTGACGTAATTGGCTAAGACAGTCAAATTTTATTTCCAACTGAAGGTTGATTTTATAAACGTTTTGAAGTTTCTAAAAAGCTTGTACTATAATGTTGTGAGCTATGATTTTAATTATGTTTATATTTTCAAACTGATGTTTTTTAAAATATAGCTACTTTAACTAGTTGAAACACTGTTATTCTGACAATGGCCTCCTTATCGTATAACATTATGTAACATCAGTTCTAGATTACAGTTTAGGGCGAATGTTCACTGGATGGAGTGTTTACTAAGTACGTTTTTATGTCATTAATTTGAAAACTTTGCAAGACATAATGGATGTGTTTGCATATGAAATAATTACGTCGCTATAATAATAACATAATTTCTTTTCTGATGTTACATTTCATAAACAACACTCCCAAAGGAAATAAAAGCATCTGAGAGGTAATCATTCATCATGATACATAATAATATGTTAGATAACAAATATACCAACCATATATTATTAAATAAAAGGTACCCAGGTGGGTTGACGGCAAATTTAGATAGTTATTGTTTTAAAACAAGGAATTCAATCTCCTGCGGTGGACAAAGGATACATAGTCCATTTTTGCAGTTTGAAGCTAAAGCAAAAACAACAACATAAACTTAAAGATCATACTGCACTTGGTTGGCTAACATTTAATTAATTAAAGAATCGGCCAGCACTAAATGGTATATACTTAACAAAAAAGAAATAATAATTTATTTTGTAATTTACGGAAATAATCGAATTAACAACATATGAAATAAACTTACGAACTAGTTAGTCAACATTTTACTGATAATTTAGAAATAAAGAGAATGGAAATTATTTCCATCGTGCACAGATAATGTTATAAGTATCTTATTACAAACTTGTATTAAGTTTAATTTCTTCCTAAACTCAGATAGATTATTTTTCTTTTTTCCTTTAATAAATATGCTGAATTACTCATTTATAAGCTAACTAGTTGGATGTGTCGAAATTCGACAAACGGAATATATTTGTAGTATTTCATTCAGTTTACATCCATATCTAACCACACAAAGTCGAATAGGTGACCGCTAAGTTATATTCTTTCCAACAGTTTTTTTAAAACTAAAATTTAGAAACCATATTCGGTAATGTTCATACTATAAATACTCACATCACCTTCAGAATTTAATTAATCACCTCTCTTTCTGCACTTGATAACAGTAAAATGACTTTGTAACACCTCGATATCTGCACTTGATAACAGCAAAACGATTTTATAACACCTCGATTTCTGCACTTGATAACAACAGAACGACTTTATAAAAACCTATTATTTATAGTTTGAATTTATTGTCCGTGTTTTCCCGTTTGTTAGAATAATTCTTAAAGCTTAATAAAATAGTGATATTGTGAACAGATAGACCATGGTGCACCCTTGTGTTTTATTACAAACAAACAATATATTTATATGCAATGGATGCAGAGATATCTATTTTCCCAAGTTGTATTATTGTATGTATATGACATTGAAAGTAGAGTTCGAATACATCAGCCCTATACGTGCTTTACAAAGGTACGAAATGGCTTAATTAAGCTTAAAGATATAATATAACGAATCATTAAAATATATTTTCTTTACAAAATATGGAAATAAATGATAAGTACAACATACTTAGTACATTTTCAGAAAATGAGTGTTGTGTTGAAGGAGGTTTAATGTTAGTATCATGACAATAATCAGTGGAAACGTATTTTTTAGATCTTAATATCTGACGTAGAGTAAGACGCACGAGGCATAGAGAACATATATGGTTCATTGCATGATATCTGCCTTCCAGTATGTTCAAACATGCGTAATACACGTGCATTTTCTTTAAAAAATATTACATTTCTGTTATTATAAGATGATATAGAAATACATGATAATTGGCTTTTAAACATCATTTTGATGCTATAGCGCTACATAATAATTATAGTTTAAAATTATGCAGTAGGGCCCGGCATGGCCAGGTGGTTAAGGCACTCGACTCGTAATCTGAGGGTTGAGGGTTCGAATCCCCGTCACACCAAAATTCTCGCCCTTTTAACCGTAGGGGCGTTATAATGTGACGATCAATTCCACAATTCGTTGGTAAAAGAGTAGCCCAAGAGTTGGCGGCGGGTGGTGATGACTAGCTTTCTTCCCTCTAGTCTTACACTGCTAAATTAGGGACGGCTAGCGCAGATAGCCCTCGAGTAGCTTTGAATGAAATTATAAAACAAACAAACAAACTATTTTATAGTAGAAAAAGTGTGTTTTGTTACATCTTGGAAACACCAACGCATGTATTTATAAAAGTCGATTTTAAATGTCTTTACGTATAGACTAACGTGTAAACTTATCCGTTTTTTCGATCTTAATATCTGACGTAGTGCAAGACGTACGAGAGATATAGAATATGTATATACGGTTCATTGCATGATTTCTGCCTTCCAGTATCTCAGCGGTAAGACCGAAGGCTTATAACGTTGAAAAATCAGGTTTCGATAGCCTATCGTGTAGCTTCGTGTTTAGTAACACAACATGCAGCAAAACATGCCTTTTCTCTGTAAGCTCTCTGCCAACTGTCTTGACTTTCTGCTTTATGGGAACATTATTTATTTGTAAACAAGAAAAAAAAGTCATAAGTTGTAATGTATTCAAATGGAAGCAGGCCGCCACCGGAGTTTATAGCCTTAGTAAGAATGAAAATGGGTTTGTACGGGTATATGAATAAAGCAATACATTACCATTTGGAACAACACCCATGGATGAAACGAATCGCAACTGAAGCAGAGATAATGTACGCTAAGAGAAAGTGTTTGGGGCTGACTTTTAAAAGGGGACCCTGCAGGAGTAAGCTTCTACCAAATCTAAAAGGCAGGAAGAACTTACATGATATGTTTGGTGGATTTTGTTTCCATGGTGAGCGCTGTTGTAGGAAAGTCATTCTCTGTAAGTCATTTCTTTGTGAAAGGAGTTAAATGTACCTTAGCTCAAGTAACTTTGTTAAAACTAGTGAAGAGCGCACAGACTTTAACACAGACCATTGAACATTAGAATATAGCGAAGGTTGGTTTGTTTTTCTTAACTTGTTTAGCTTTTTATTGTCAATATTCTTGGTTAACGAACTGAAATTGGATGTGAAGATCCACACTGCTAGTTTTATAACGTATATGTGCATTGTTGGTTATTTACGTTAAGTATTGCTGTTGTCTTTTTGTTTCTTAATTATGGGTTATCATGGTTAAACACCAATTATAAACTCCTTCAAATTAGAAACCTCAAAAATTTGTAATTATATTAGAGTTAAGAGCAACAGTGGTTGCAAATCTCAATTCTCTCTTACAAATATATAATACAGCGGAAAAATATGTAATTAAATTGTATTAGTTACTTTTGAAACTTAAGGCATAATTACAAACTAATACTTTTTGGTTGCTTACCTGTGTTTTAATATTGTTGCAAAACAAATACAAAAGTAGGAAATGTTCAGTTGGAAACTCCAAGGAAGTAAAACTATAGGTGATTGATGGTTTAAAATTAAGCACAAAGCTACACAATGGGCTATCTGTGCTCTGCCCACCACGAGTTTCAAAACTCGGTTTCTAACGGTATGGTTCTGCAGTCATTCCGCTATGCCACTGGGAAGCAAACTATACTAAAAAGAAGTTGTTAAATAAAAAATATACTTTCGTAAATTAAACATCCCAAACATTAATATTCAACTAAACGCTAAGAAAAAGCTAACTGTTATTTAGATAATTATCCTAAGTCACTCTCCATAAAAAATGAATAACATAACAATTTTTGATGACGAGAACCGGTTGATGACCGAAGAAGGTCGAAATGTTGTTCGCTCCTCTACCCATATCAGCTGTTTTTACATATATGAATAACATAACAGTTTTGCTAAACAGAAAACTCAGCTCCAACACCACGTGCACGTCCTTTTCAAGACTTACAATAGTAGCAGATTAACAATTAATAGTTAGTATCTAGTAATAGAGTGATATTAACCAAATAATCTCTAGACATAAATGTTCTTATAAGCTTATTACAAACACTGGGAAAAGAGTATTCGGTTAGGGAGATTTTTTGAATTAGTTCTTTCCATGAATGTACTGTACTTAGTCTTCAGATATAGTATAGCTATCTTCCATTTCTCAAACAACAACAAATATCTCGTATTTCTGGCATTATAGTTAGTATTTCCAAAGAAATATTATTCACCATAAATTCACCATTTCCAATAAATTTTGCGAATAAAATAATAATGCAGCTATTGTATTTCTAAATTATGACAAACATTTTCTTATTAGGATTGTAGTTACACCAGCAGTCATTAAAAAAATCACTAAAACGAGGGTGTTTCAGTTTATAAACAAAACAATCATTAAGTATAGACAGTTCATTCTTTTGCGACATGCTTTCTTAAAAGTAAGTAAATAGAGAGAATTTGCGTCATTGATACAAACTTCTAAATGTCGACAGCTGATTTCTCCAAAACAAAAAGCAAAACAAGGATAGACACGTGTAGAATAGACGGCAACCGCCTATTGTAGAGACACAAGTGTAGAGGGAGACTTTCGAAACGTCGTCCACTCTATATTTGTGTCTCCACAACAGGCAGTTGCCGTCCGTCCTAGAAAGTTTCATCATGAATATTATGCCTAAACAATCTATCAAAGAAAAACGTAGATTCATTATAACTGAACCAATGGACCAAACTTACGAAAATATATTTTGCTGTTTTCGCTTAAATTAAAACTGTGAAGCACTGACAGAAAAATATTATATAATTTTCGATTAAATAGATGTATGTGTTCTAGATATTAAATAGACGTATGTGTGCGAGATATTAAATAGACGGATGTGTGCTAGATAATAAATAGACGGATGTGTGCTAGATAATAAATAGACGTATGTGTGCCAGATATTAAATAGACACATGTGTGCTAGATATTAAATAGACACATGTGTGCTAAATATTAATTAGATGTATGTGTGCTAAATATTAAATAGACGTATGTGTGATAAATATTAATTAGATGTATGTGTGCTAGATATTAAATAGACGTATGTGTGCTAGATATTAAATAAACGTATGTGTGTTAAATATTAAATAGATGTATGTGCGCTAAATATTAACTAGACGTATGTGTGCTAAATATTAATTAGATGTATGTACGCTAAATGTTAAATAGACGTGTGTGTGCTAAATATTAAAAACTTAAACTGATTTAACAAATTTCTTAGGATATTGTATTTCTGAATTAAAAGTTAACTATGTTATGATCTACTTTGAATAGAATATCAAGAAGATTGTAAAAAATGTCTTTACGATAATACTATACACCGTTTAACATGAGTTATGTAATTCTATAAAATTAAATTTATCAATGCTTACATACAAATATTAAAATATATTAATTACTTGAGAACTTGCACAACAACTGACATTTCTAAAAATATTGTAACTTATAAGAGTTTAAATAATTTAGATAATATTTTTTCATGTTTCAGATATCGAATGAAGTTCAACAACTAGATCAGTTACGAGGACAACATGGTGGGTGGATACTCAAAGTTCTATAATATCGCATAAATAAATACGTAAAATTATAAGTGCAACCAACATTATGAGAGAAGCCTTGAATTAAAATAAAATTTAACTTCTGATGAAATGAGTATGTTTATTATGCACATAAAGAAGTATTCATTAAATTAAAAAAAATCGACAACAAGGTTGCAATTGAGAATCCTAAAGCCACACTTATTGCAGATTTTTGTGTGTTTAGGACGAAAAATAAATCCAATCATGTTCATGAATTACGTAAATATACATTTACTTTATTCTTGGACCCTTATCAGTAGACTAGAAGAACTCTGCACAAAAGATAAATAGTCTATCAGGAGACTCCTACGTATAAGGTATAATGTGCAAAGCACAGTAAAAGAGGAAATAAGAAATCTCCCGCAATACATAAGACTCATAACTTTATTAATTCTGATTAAACAAATACCTATTCAACAAAAAAGTAATTATGGACGATACCAATAGGTAGTTATGGTTTGCATTGTAATTTTTTTAAATAACAAATTTTCCTTAGTAATATCGACATAAGAAACGTGAAATATAATTTAAGCGAAGAAAAACTGTGGTTTGGTTTGTTACGAATTTCGCGCAAAGCTACATGAAAACTATCTTTAGCAGTGAAAGACTAGAATCACTAGATAGAGGGAAGACAGCTAGTTCTCACCACACATCCACCGTTAACTCTTAGATTACTCTTTTAATAAACAATAGTGCAATCGACCGCTCATAATAAAGCCCACATGGTTGAAATGGCGAGCATGTTTCATGAGATGGGCATTAGAGTCCTCGACCCTCAGATTGCAAGTCACACGTCTGGGCTTCCACAACTGTGTTGTTCTGTTTCTGAGTGGTGTCCCCCATTGGCACAATGGTATGTTTGTGGACTCACGTCACTAGAAACCGGGTTTAGATAACCGTGGAGGGTAAAGCACAAATAGCCCATAGTGTAGCTTTGTGCTTAATTCCAAACAAACAAATTCTGAGTGGTTAAACATTTGTGTTTTAGGTTTCAGAGAAAAACCAAGAAACTCAGCTACGCACAACTTCCGTTTATGTCGTGTAAACGTAGTGATTGGTGTGAAAGTTATGATTTAGGAAAGAAAGTTGTTACTTAAATTTAATCAGATATGAATTAGTCAGTTAGAGAAGATAACCGGTAAAGTATTTTGTATTATCAAAGTAAAGTCCTAACTGCATGTTTTTGTCAAAAACAGATAATACTGAATTGTAAGACATATATATTCATTACAACAACAAAAATTAAAAGAGGTTGAACAACTTTCCTGTTTCTCAGAAATCTACTAGAAAATTAACTTATGTGAATTTTATAAAATTTGCTATTTTGTTAAGTAAAAAAAAAAGACACGACTGCTTAAACTACAGACAAGATATTTGATTTAACATATTTTATCTTACCGTCTTTTTTGCAGCCTTTCATCAGATATGTTAATTATTCCATTAAATAATTAGCGTTTGAATGGTGTCTTGCTTTTCAATTCATGAAAGTTTGATTTGTTGAAATTATTATGTCAATTACTTTAATCGATATTTTAACTTGGCTATAATAACAATAATCTTTTTCAGTAAACTGGCATGGTTAGATCGCTTGACTCGTAATCTGTGGGTCAAGGGCTCGAATCCCAATATCATTAACCAAACATGCTCGCTCTATCAGCCGTGAGGGCATTAAAAAGTGACGGTCACTCCCTGTATTCGTCGGTAAAGGAGTAGCCCAAGAGTTGGTGGTGGGTGGTGATGACTAGCTGCCTTCTCTCTAGTCTTACACTGCTAAATTAAGAACGGCTAGTGCAGATATCCCTCGTCTAGCTTTGTGCGAAATTCAAAAAATAAACAATATTTTCTGTATTTTGTTATTTGTTTTATATTTATAAGCGTGAGTAAAAAATAAGAGGACAAATGAACGGTTACAGATATGATGGCTGATCAGTGACAAGATACAAACACCTGGATTCATATAAACATATTATTGACCAACTGTTTTTAGATAACACTATGTAACACAAATTTTGTTCCTGGATAGTATGTGTTATTTCTTAATTGCTTATGTTGTAAAAGTACACAAAATGGCTATTATTCCCTTCAAACTTTGGTTTTGTGACCTACATAATGAAATTTAGAAATTAACCTATTTTCTGTGTAAAAACTGGCAAATTTGCACATTTTCATTCACATAGGATCTGAATAAAACAACATATGAATCAAAATTGACATGTATTTATACTAAACTTATACAAAAATGTTTAGAAGTGAGAAGTTTATCGAGATTTGCAACTGTAATGTAAATCACTGTCACGTATCAGTCCCCAAATATAGTCTCGCATCATGTTTTCGTTAGACGCTCCTTGGTAGTGGCGTTCAAAGTCCAGTTTATCTTGGTGAAAGCACTCGTCTTGCTCCTCTGAGTATGCTCCCATGTTCTCCTTGAATTTATCAAGTCAAGATGAACGAGCGTCAAGGATATGGACTTTCAGGGACATCCTGCATCCGATTTTGCTGTAGTTCTTCACGAGAGCCTCAACCAGTTCCACATAATTTTCGGCCTTGTGATTGCCCAAGAAGCTCCGAACCACTGCGACGAAGCTGCCCCAAGTTTTTTCCCCTTCCTACTGAGCTTCCTGGGGAATTCTGTGCGCTCCAGGATCTTCTTTATTTGTGGGCCAACGAAAACACCAGCTTTGACCTTTGCCTCAGACAACTTAGAAAAGAAGTACCGTAGGTACTTGAAGGCTGCAGATTCCTTATCAAGAGCTGTGACATATTGTTTCATAAGACCCAATTTTATGTGCATTGATGGGAAAAACACCTTCTTGAGGTCCACTAGTGGCTCACACTAGTGCCTCCTCACAGAGAACTCGGTCCGTTGTGGCCAGTGCTTCCCGTTGTAGTGCGCTGCTGTGACCCTACTGTTTCAAAGGCAAAGATAACAGGGAAACTTGGTAAAGCCTTCTTGGAGACCCATCAGGAATGCCACCATTTTGAAGTGTCCGATAACCTCCCAGCCATATTCATCATACTTCAAGGCTTCTAGCAAGATCTTGATGCTATAGTATTTCTATTCGAGGTGCACCGAATGAGCCAGGGAAAGAGACGGATACTTATTCCCCTTACGGAGCAGCACAGTGTTGAGGTTTCTGGATGAGCTATTAATGAAAATGAGCGACTCGTTCGGATTATAGGCAATTCTAATTGCCTCGTACAGACTGGATACACTGTGGCAGAAGCAGAGCCTATCTTGACGAGTGAAGAAGCTTGAAAAATGTCGGTGACGCTTCCTCTGACTTGCGACTTGCACATTTTTATCTAAAAAATCCTACTTCTTGAGCCTAGATGTCAAAAGTTCAGCATTCGATTTTGTTAGACCAAGCTCTCTGATCGAGTCATTGAGGTCTCTTTATTTGGGGTAGTATGGATTTCTCTCACCAGCTGCACCTCTGAAATTGTAATCTGGATCTTCAACGTCTACATCCTCTTCTGATTTGCTGGTCTCTTCTGAGGATGTCTGCCTTCTCTCTGGCGGAGTGGGTACAGGGAGCTAAGGGCAGTGTGGCACTCGGGCGATGGATGATGAAAGGTCCGGATACATTATAGCAGATGCATTATTGCCAACCCGACGTTTGGAAGGGTTCACCCTGCAGAAGTAACAGTTGTTTGAGTGGTCAGTGAGTTAATTCCAAATTCTTAGAATAACAAGCTTTATGGCTCTCTTTTTCTCTCTGTACTATCCTGCAAAAGAGGAGGATGAAAAATAAATTTATTTCATCCACAACTGATGTGTAAGAGGTTCATGCAAAATATTTTATGTGTAATATTTTTTCTATACTATTGGAAATTAAAAAAAAAAGATATTTAAATTTTAAAAGGTCTAAAATTTGTATAATATAAAATCTTACTATTCAAGAAAGCAAAAATTGTTCGTCTTCCTTCTAGAGTTTTTGCAGTGCTCACAGGTAAAATGAGGTGCCCAGGGTTTGTCTTGATCCCCGACAAGCATGCCGAAATATGCCTTGTAGGCTTCACACATTTTAGCAGATGCTGTCACAGAGTACTTTTTCGCTCTTGTCTTGATAAATTGGCCACATACATAGCAGAATGCTTGCAGGTTCTTGATGCCATCTCTGATAAAATCAGATAGGTCTATGTGCTCACTTAGACAGCTAGAACTAAACTGAAGTGGTGAGTAGTGAGTCCCTTATATATATTACTATGGAAAGTTCTAGAAAATTCTAAAAGGTTCTTGAAAATTCTCGTAAGTTCTACAACATTCTAGAAAGTTTTTGAACATTCTTGTAAGTTCGAGAAATTCTCTATCAGCTGCTCAGCACTGAATCTACCTGGAATGTTCTGGAAAATGGGTAAATTTGAAAATTTTATTACCCAGGTCACAAAAGTAAAGTTTGAAGACAAAAATAGGTATTTTCCATTTACTTTAGGCATAAGCAATTAGGAAATAACACTTTCTGGGCAGGAACAAGAAAAAGTAAAAGTTTTGTTACACAGTGTAATTAGGCATCAAAAGTACGCTTTACAGCAGTGAAAGATCACTCATCATATTCCACTTCATATTATGAATATAAACCTGAAAAAATTCAAAACTCTTTGGATTCCTCATCCACGAGGTTTTAGTTTACTAATTACAGTTTAGTAGTACCAGCACGAGTTTCATTTTGAAATAATGACATGTAGAAATTGACCAGACTGCTCTGTTTGCCAACTCTACGTAAAGTCCTGTTCTTGAAGTATATGGTTTAGTAAAACGTATGACAGGATAAAAATACTTTTATCGAAGTGCAATCTGCTGATTGAATAGCATAAAACATTAATAACCATCTCATAGCAAGCTACAAAGATTTTAGTTAGGAAATTACAGTGAAATATTTATTTGTTCAGAAGACAAGTATCAAAGCTTAAGCATATCAATTACCACTCTACTAGCTTATAGAAAGAAAGTAATACTTAAAATTAGAAAAGAAAGATTTCCATAGTGAAAGAATAATGTTACATTTTTAAATAATATGGAAATCTAAAGCTGAAGTATTCCAAACGAGTAGATGATTATTGTTAAATGTTAAAACTGATTAATTACGGAGAGTAATAAGTAGCTTTGAATAACTGACCTACAATCTCAGTGAAGAGTGTTTTGTTATTGTTGTTTACTGCCCGTGTTCCCGAGTATCGATCTTGGAACCCCAAACTGAAGCTCAAAGCCTAAGATAGAAACGCTGTTTTTAGTAAATGTGTTCTTAAGATAGTAGATTTAGAATCTGGAACATTGTGCTAGAAAAAAACAAATTAAGACTAGTTTTAAAAAATAACGTAACTCATTAATACAGCTAAAAAATACAAGTTTAATATACGTTTTGAATATAAATGGATTAAATAGTATAATTTATCATGAAACAGCTTATGTTATCGTCAAATCGAGCTAGATTGCGTAAATTATACAGAATTTACAAAATTATTATCAGTTTTCTTGTTTAGTATATTGAGTACAGAAAAGGTTGACGACAAATTCAATATCAAGCTCTATATACACGTAGATACAACTTTAAAAGAATGGCATCACATAAATAAATTTATAATTAATTCGATAGCTTGTATAAACTATGTTGTTCATGTAATGTGCAACTATTGGTAAATAACTAGATCTTGAAGCATTGTATCATTGTATCATTGGAAAGATGATCTTTTTATTTTTTATATTTTTTTCAAGGCCCGGCATGGCCAAGCGTGTGAAGGCGTGCGACTCGAAATCTGAGGGTTGCGGGTTCGCATGCCCGTCGCGCCAAACATGCTTGCCCTTTCAGCCGTGGGGGCGTTATAACGTGACGGTCAATCCCACTATTCGTTGGTAAAAAAGTAGCCCAATAGTTGGCGGTGGGTGGTGATGGCTAGCTGCCTTCCCTCTAGTCTTACACTACTAAATTAGGAATGGTTACCACAGATAGCTCTCGAGTAGCTTTGTGCAAAATTCAAAAACAAAAAACAAATCTTTTTTTTCACTGTTATTTCGTGATCTTTAGGTAAAACTTTGTAAATTTACATTTCACCAAATTTATTATAAAGATAGTGAAGAACGAGAAATAAAAAAAAATTAGTTATAAATCTTTTTTAATGAAAGCAGAAAAGTTTTAACTTATTTATTTCATTTATTAAATCAACTATAAACTCATTATTATCCACACTTTCATTCTCATTCTCATGAACCCGAAAGATCTGAGTTGCTTATAAAAGGAAATGTTTTATTGAACACATACGATGTGACAGATAAATATCGTATTATAATTGCAAAAGGCGACTACTGCAATAGAAAATTAGTGTTTAAAATATTCGAATCATTATTTCAGTAATTTAATTTTAAAAAAAATATAGTCCCATCTCATTCAAAAACATGAGTTTAAATTCATTGATTGACTTACACTGATTAAATTGCAACTTATTTTGACTGACACTCAGTTTTCTTGTATAATTTATATCTATAATAAATAAGTTGCTAAAATTAATTGTGTGCATGAGAATATGCACACATACAGATAGCCAGTTTGTACATAATAATAAAGACTTATCGTTTGTATGGTAAAAAAACATCTGCAGCTGTGACGAAAAAACTAACCAAAACGAATTAGGACAAATTTATTTTTTTTTAAGTAAGAGACTCGAGTAATCATTGTTATATATTTGAATTAATATGACAGTGGAACGAATGAGTACATCTTTTTAGAGCAGTTTCTGATGTGCTTATACACAAATAGAATAGATGGGTGGTTAAAAGTAATGACAAAATATGTCAAACCACGTTTTTATTGTTTCGTATTTTCACTAGTTATAAGTTCTAAGAACATGGTTTCAGAACGTGCTTACACATTAAATGCGTTTTGTGTTTACAGAGTACTTGCAGCATAGAACTAAATTTCACAGCTTGCTGATAGAGATAGTCAGAAGTTAAACTACTTTCTGATCATACAAAATGTTATGACAAGAGGTAATCAGGACGTTTTATTTTAACACCGGCTAGACAAATTAGCTCAGCATACTGTAGTACTGATGCTAGAATGATCAACAGGTGGTCATTCCGGTAAGCGGTCACTTAGGGTTATTTCGATAGATTATTATGAATGTAGGTCGACACAACGGCCAAAACAAACATATAAAAAAAAAGAAACTAAATATTAATGAAAATACAATATGATAAAATCTATAGGGACGATACTATGGTGGTACCATAAAGAGAGTTACACCAACTTTCTTATATTTACTCTTAATTGCAGAAATTACATTTTAAATTTGAGAATCGCTGGAAAAATCAACTTGTAGTGCATAGCGCATCTGCTTCAACATCATCGCTGCATCTTTGGGCTTTACTGAGCTTTTAGTCTCAGAAAATATTAAAATTATTGATTTATTATATATAACTCCAATGTACCTTTATCAAGATAACGATATTATTGTGCCAGTTTTATTATGTTTTGCTGTCAATGTAGTAATTAATTGACGAATCAAAGTGACTGGGACACTTTCGAATAAGTTCTTCCCTCATCCGACTTGGATCCAAGGTTTATCTTAATCACAACACTTAAACTATCACATTCACAAACACACCTAGAACATATAGTGTTCACTCTCATGGTCTCTGGTCAAATAGTGTCAAAGATTTTCTTTTCTTTTAAACAAAACAACTCAAACCGCTTGGACGAGGCTCATTTTTTGGATACATATTAAAATGCTGAACTGGCTTGTGTGGCAGGTGTTGAAAATACTTTACATGACTTTCGTAACAACATAATTTTTGTTTTGCAAAATTTTAAGGTCCAAGATATTATTTATGTACATGCTAACGGGTATATAAATGTATAGATCACGTTGTAACCGATACGGTATAAAATATAATTTAGAAAACTAATAAAGCGTAGGCCCGGCAGGTGGGTTAAGGCGTGCGACTCCCCGTCGCACCAAATATGCTCGCCTTTTCAGCCGTGGGGGCGTTATAATGTGATGGTCTATCCCACTATTCGTTGGTAAAAGAGTAGCCAAAGAATTGGCGGTGGGTGATGATGACTAGCTGCCTTCCCTCTTGTCTTACACTGCTAAATTAGGGACGGTTAGCGCAGATAGCCCTTGAGTATCTTTGTGCGAAATTTAAAAACAAACAAACAATATAATTTATATATTGACTGAGAAAAAATAAATGAATATTTACCGTTATTATCACTGAATATCCTGTATTCACTCACAAACAACAGAAGAAAAATATGAGCAGATCGAAGCCAATACCAAAAGTTTACTTCTATTTTTAGTCAACTACTGATGCGATAAATTCAAAACGTATCATCTAATGTTACATGTACCCGCAACCCTCAAAGTTGGCGTCAAGGGGACGTCTCCTGTGAACATTTCTCACTGCTCCCGGGCTGAAAAAATCATTCGCTGCTGCATTTGGGAATAATGATAATCATTATATATATATGTTTATAATGGATTAGCGTTAGGGTTTAAAGACTCAAGAGGCAGCACTGCGTGCCGCACGCCAGAAAAATTATTTCGCCCTTTCAGCCGTGGGGAGGTTATAATGTGACGGTCAATCCCATTATTCGTTCGTAAAAGAGTAGCTCAGGAATTGGCGGTGGGTGGTGATGACTAGCTGCCTTCTATCTAGTCTTACACTACTAAATTAGGGACGGCTAGCGCAGATAGCCTTCGAGTAGCTTTGCGCGAAATTCATAAACAAACAAACAAACTAATAAAGCATGTATCAAAGTATCGTTAATCCACAAAATGCTTAATCTGTAAGATTTTCTTTCTAATTATGAAGCTCCACACGTACTCATTTCCTTATACAATGTAACAATGACCCAGTAGAATTCTATAAAATAGAAAACAGGCCCTTTATCCAAGTGACATATATAGATGCAAGTTTGGATGGAAATGGTATTTTGTAATCTAACTCAACTACGATAATTACTAAATGCTCTTCCATCCTAATAAGCATTACAAAAATAGTTCATGTAAAGCTTCGTTAAATTATATGACATGTTCTAAGTATGTTTTCTCGAATATTGTTGTAGGTCAAGATGTTGCTTTCTTAGAGACCGAAAGCATACAAAGTGAAAATATTAACGGCAACCAACAAGCTAGCAAGACAAAAGAAAACACAAGTAAGTTAGATGTATAACATTGTCTTCATACAATTTATACTAACTTTAAGCAGCAGCATCCACTGTCAACTGTGACCGAGTAATATAATTTGACTGTTACTCTTCTAGCGCATCCACAGGCCCATAATCTGAAGTGTGGCTTTTGTGGCAAAAGATCTCGACTCATGAACCATTGGATTGATAGTCCGGACACTCTAACTTCCAGGTTATATTTGGCTCTGTCCTTTATAAGAAATAATTAGCAATGTTAAAATAAAATACACCATAAATAATCTTTCATTTACATATATGCAACTCTTGTTCTAGTTTGTATTTTAAACCCGAAAGACACCTTATTCAACACATTAAAACCCCTTGGATTCAAGTATAAATGTCCTAATTTATAACTGCTGACAAAAGATAAGATAACCTGCTAGCAACATCCACCGCCTGTTCAGTTATTCTTAACAGAAATGTGGGATTGGCTGTCACAGTTATAAATTCCCACAAATGAATGAGCAAATGTGTTCACGACTCGAACATTAGGATTTTCGATTCACATCCCCATACGCAAACCTCTGAACCACCATGTGCTTCCAAGTAGCACAGCGGCATGACTGCAGACTTAGAACTACTAAAACCGGGTTTCGATACACGTGTTGAACAGAGCAAAGATATCCCTTTATGTAGCTTCGTGCTTAATAACAAACAACAAATGAGCCACACTATACAATAAATATCTTTAATTTAACTGTTTATCGCAATTATCAACTGTTTCTGACCTTGAATTTGTTTCTCACTTATACTTAATGTCACAGACATTTTATACTTGTGGTAAATAGACGATTGAAAATATAAAAGCTTAAATAGTTAAAGGAAGTATGTTAATACAACCCAATTAGTTTTCACTTCAAACCAAAATTTTAAGAAAATACATTTTCAATTAATTTATACTTAACTCTTTGTGTGGTGGTAATTATTACTCAGTCTATTAAATAAGGATTACGGACTTCATAAAAGAGATAATAATTTATTGGTTTAACAAATATTTCAGCTCGACATGCATTATATTTTGCTATTCTACTATTTTCTTACATTTCTAAAATGTTATATAAGAGCTTTAAGAAATAACAAAATGTGCAGCGAGTACACATTCTGTTCATTTTTAGAACACAAAGAGGACAAACGTACGAGACAACTTATTGGAGGAAAGTTTTACTTTTTGTTTGTATTTGCTTACTTCACACCAAAAGTTTTTAAGGTTGTCTTTTCACTCGGTACATTTAAGTTGTAGACTTAAGGAAAAAGAAATTTCCGGTAAAATTTCGACTTGTCTTTGAACTAGTTATACAACTTTTTAATTTCGTACTCCACGATACGTAGTTACCCTGACACCTGGTAGAGAAATGAAACATTTATGTAACCATACGTTTTGGTAATTCTCCATGAGTCTCAGTGTATATATGTTTTGTGCTGAATTAGGAGAAATATATATATGTAGAGCAACAACATATATACATATATATATGTTAAATGTTCTATCGCGGTACCAGTCATTGCAGATAATCAAGTTCTGGCTAATTGGAAAGAAACCCAAAAAATGAATCAGGAACCAAATGAACAAAAGCCTCACACTTCGACTAAAACTGGTGTACAGATTCCACTGTTAGGAATCCACAAAACAAACGTAGATAACAGTGATGATGCTGATAAATTCGGACCAAACGAGAAGCAGAAGAAAGACGTCGTTAACTGGACGTTACCAAGTGCAAGGGACACTAGTAATAATGTAATTGAAGATTTTACTATTTTTATATGTAATCTATTTAAAATGTGTCTTTATAAACTAAATACTTAAATGAGTAGTTCTACTTGCATAATGCCTTTTCTTTTCAGTATTTTCAATATTTGTTTTAAATATTTAGAAAAAAACCATAGCTTTTATTGTGCTGATATAGTTAAGAAACAAAAGCACAACTCCTTTTAAAGACGTATATGTAATGATTTCCATATCATAACAATAAAAAAAGATTTTCTTGTTTGGTTCTCAATAAAGATGTTTCTCGAGTTAATAACAAGATGCAGGAATTTGTGCGGCCTATTGTAATTATAAAGCTTTGTTTCCTGTGCATACAATTACATGAGAAACTAAGTTCAAGAAACCTAAATAAAGCATCAAAATATACAAAAATGTTTGGTTTGTGGTTTGTATGTTCACGTTGAGAAACATTTTAGAATACATACTGTCTCAGAACTTTATAGAAAATTGGATTTCTTTGTAACATTTATAAGATAATGCACAAGTATTGTTACGTATTATGATATGTAAGTTTAATTTAGAAGCACAAAATAATTTCAATCCAAACAAATTATCCTAATGTTGTGAGTTAAGCCTATACTGAATACATTTCTTAAACATAGGATATTTAAATCCACAGAACGTGAACAGTAAATGTACCCTAATGTGAGAGTTATTTACAATGGCGAATACCTTTATTGCAATAGGGATGCACTGACATTTAGATTTATGAATACATATATTTATATTGGACAATTAACTAGCACCGTAAATTACTTTCACAGTAAAAATTAAATTTCTCTGGAACAGAATGCAGGTTTACAGTGTAACTAGTGAGAGTTATGTAATATTACTTGATTTTAATGTATTCATTTCGAACACGTTGTTGTGTCAAGTATAAATTTTGTTTTACGAATAAAGGTACTTGAAACGCTAACATCATTTACCTGTTAAAGTGTAATAATTATTATTTTAAAGTTAAATGTGTCAGTTGTAGGAAAACCTAAATTCAAAGAAGATAATAAGTCTGTATGTTTGGTCTTACATTTGGTTCTATAGGATTATGACACCAAGTTTTCAGGCCTCCAGTATTCTCCTGAAGACCTTGCAGAATATATTCTGAGAACAGATGATGAAAAAGGTGTGGCAATGGCTATTGAAGAATTACTAACAGAAGGATTGGTACGTATTATTTATTATCTCTGTCACTGAAGGTGGACAGAAGTTATGTTTTTCACCTCAGTGTGTGTGTACTTGTCAGCAAGATTTCTTAAAAAATGTGAGAATGGATACAGATGAAAGTTTGTATACATTTGAAATATCACCCACCTTAGAAGTTATTAGTTCCTAGAAGGTCAAAGTTAAAGACCGGGATCACAGCAAGGCCACTAAAATCCAAAAAATACCTATCTATTGACATGGAAACCAATTTTTCAGAATATATTTGAACTAAATTCAGTCAAAAATGATCACATTTTGGTAACACTTGGTGGACATATGTAGATTATTATTCCTCACTGTCCTACCAAAAATGATTTGTGTCCAATGATAAAGACGGACAGACGAACACATTTTCATATTTTATTGATAGTCGAATAAGATCAACGATGCACGGCTGAGGTGCACACTCTACTGAATGCCCTCTACTTTCAAATATGTATGATTAAAAAAAAAGAACGTCATTGTTAACTGTTATGTTTATAATTAAATTAATAATGTCCCATAATTGTAGTGGCAAGTGCTAAAATGCTCATTACACAATACTAGTGTTACAACAATTTTTTTATAAAAATGACCACGTTTAATGGTTTCGAACGTTGCATATAAACTCAACAACAACGACCACATTTGTTAAACCAAAGTCTACTGAACAAATAACTAGAAAGAAGCATAACTGAAAGTTTAAATTCTAGATGGTTATAATACAATATCGACTTTTTAGTTTAAGGTTTCAAAATTATGAGTTACGATCTCAAAGAATTCGATCTAAGTCAATCATTTTCTATAAAAATGGATTATTTTCTACGTTTTGTTTTTATGATTTTGTAGAGTCAAAAGCGGGTAACAACAAAAATTGTTGTAACGATAGGGGCTGTTATCTTATTATGAACTGAGAAACGATATAATAAAAACGAGTTTTTTATTATGTTTTGAGACGAAAATCTTATCAGGTGAATTATATGAAGATGTTTGTAAATACACAAGAAACTAGCATAAGATATATGATCTTTCTCTAAAATTATTTTTAATGAAACAGAAAAACTCTTATATCTCCTACTAAGGAAGATTAAAGATATCAAATCTGCAAAGATAGTAAAAGGAAGCAAAGTTTCTTAGCATTAAGATTTTCGTTGTTGTCGACAGTAAAACCATTACTTAAATTAAGTATATAGTTTGTTTTATTACTAGCTAACCGAGCTTTAGTGTTAACTTTACGTTTTGATATACTTTCATAACGAAAAAATATTGAACTATGAAAGTTCAAAGAGTCTATAAAATTCTGGTTAATCATCACAACTTTATTATATGTGGCTTATAGATGACCAGAGAGAAAGCAATTTTCTATCTTCAAGAGGTCAAGACAGAATTAAACCATATGAGAGAGCAATATGAACAAGTACATCGTATGGTTGAAGAAAAGGAGATAAAACGAGGTCAACAAGAAGCTGCTCAGGCAAGTGCTAGTTACAGGATAAAACATGCTTATCAACCTATATTAATATGGCCTAAACAGTTATATGATAAAACATGTTTGTACACTTATATTAATGTGGCGTAAAAAGTTATATGATAAAATATGTTTGTCAACTTACATTACTATGACCTAAAAATTATAGGATAAAACATATTTGACAACTTATATTAGTATGACCTAAAATTATAGAATAAAACATGTCTATCAATTTATATTAATATGATCTGAAAAGTTACAGGATAAAACGTGTTTATCAATTTATATTAATATGGTCTGAAACGTTATAAGATAAAACATGTTTATCAATCTATATTAATGGCGTAAGAGTTTTAGAATAAAACATGTTTATCATTTTATATTAATATGACCTAAAAAAGTTATATGATAAAATATCTTTATCAATTTATATTGACCCGGCAGAGCCAGGTGGTTAAGGCACTCGACTCGTAATCTGAGGGTCGCGGATTCAAGTCTCCGTCGCACCAAACATGCTCGCACTTTTAACCGTGGGGGCATTATAATGTGACGGTCAATCCCACTACTCGTTGGTAAAAGAGTAGCGCAAGAGTTGGCGTTGGGTGGTGACGACAAGCTCCTTTCTCTCTAGTCTTACAGTGCTAAATTAGGGACGGTTAGCGCAGATAGCCTTCGAGTAACTTTGCGCGAAATTCAGAACAAACCAAACCAACTTATATTAATACGGCTTAAAACGTTATGGGATGAAACATGTTTATCAATCTATATGAATATGTTCTAAAATTTTCCAAAATGACGATGACATAAAAATTATGCTTTTTATGCTGAATTACAAATGAAATAAGACATAAAATAAACGTGTTTCCAACAAGTATCACTGAAATAACAAACAAATAATATTTTCTAGTAACAATCAGCGTATTGACAAAATGATAAGGAATTCATGCTTCCATTTCTTTCATACAAGACACAGTTTAAGCCACATATACCCTACTGCACATTTAATGAACATCTGGATTAAATGATAAGTTATGAAAATATGAGTAACCTTTTTCTAAAATAGTTCAATAATTACTGTTATGGCGTGATATTAATAAAACATTCAACCTAAAATTCGTAGATTTGGTGGATGTGTCGACAAAAACAAGCCTTTAAAAATTACTTTGCAACACATATTTTGAAATGATTCCCTCTGGCAAAGCGATAAGTCTACATTAGAGAATCTCACGTGGTTTTGCTATACGAGAAAAAGTGCATATATTTTTATATGTTAAATATATTTAGTGAAAACATATACGTATCAATGTTACAAATTGTATAAAAAATTACTAATTATACTGATACTCAAGAACACTAAATGTTGGATAAAAAATCAAATTAAGTCGTAGATTATCAATAGGACAAAAAGTAACATTAGTCGTTCCTAAAAATCTTTATGTTCAAACAGTTTGTAAGGGTTCTCAATTTGACATTACATTCTTCAATTAAAGAGTGTCTAGCGACGCTTTTTTCACTAAGACTAAACAGCATATTTCATAGCTTTGAATATAATACTGATTATTGTATATCCATGTAACTGCTTCGTAGGGTGTGGATGAGTATTCACAAAAACTGGTACACATTACATTTATCCTAGGAGAAGTTTAAGTTAAATATGAAATGTAACCATGATTGTGTATTTTTTTGAAGCACAAAAGTGACAAAGCACAGTTGTTTGTGTTATGAGCCTTCAGACTTATTACCGGACCACTAGAGGGGAGGACAAACTTTTGGAACTTCTGGGAAAATAGTATTTTCATAGCTGCTTTTTCTAAGAAAATTTTAAAAACATTTTTAACAAAATAACATTTGATCATGAAAACTGCGTTTAGTTTAATGTCTCAACTTCAACCAATTAGAGCGATTCTTATGTACATTACGTAAAATGTCTGATGTGTTTTCAGATTTTTCATTAAAAGTGTTCTGTTAATTGAAATGTATAAGTTTAAGTTTTTCTTTGCAAAATAATAATCCTGATTGTAATGCTAGAAATATTTCATTCTGAAACTGATACAGCTGACATTTAACTATTTGATTTAGAACTCTGAGGTACTGTGTGTTTTTCAAAATTTAATCTTTTAATTTATTTCTACAGGAACTTAAGCCTAAATTACAGAGATTACCGACACAAAAAGATAACCGCCCAGAAACCTTTGTTCATGAAGAATCAGTGAAAGCAGTTCCAACTAAAGAAACAAAAGTGCGAGCAGTCCCTACTGCAGTGACAAAGCCAAAAGCTAGTCCTTCCAACGTTTACCAACCTCCGACCCTCAGACCAAAGCCATATAATGCTGCCATCTATGAGCCTGTGGAACAGCAACCGGATGTCGACATGATTATGATCATGGAAAAACTTCGCTCTGCCGAATCCTTCAATGAAGAATATATATTAAAGGAAATAATCTACCAGTTAGCTAAGAACATGTTTGAACAAAGTATCTTTATTGGTAAATATTGTCTAACAGCACGTGTTTTAATAGTTGGACACTTCTTAAAGTAAATGCTTTAATAGACAGGTGCAGCACTAGTAAATACACCAATACTGTATTATCTTGCTCCATATTACACATTGTAATTACACATTTCTGATGTTCTATTTTTTATCGTCAAATAACCATTACTGAATAAAAGGTGAATAGTGTTGGCTGGCGGGTATTACTTATATAACTTGAATAAATATTTTTCCATTTATATATCTTGCCATTTTATAGAATGAGGAACTGGAACGTCGTACGTTGCACTTCAGTTCTACACAAACACACCCCATCTCTTCACCTTTACCTTGTGGTAAAGCAATTTCATTGTTATTGTTGAGCGTTCGTGAGTTTGTTTTGGCATTCAAATATTGTATCTACCGCATGGAATCGAACCCCTATTTTAGCGTTTTTAGTCCTTACACTTACCGCTGTCCCACCTTCACTTATCAAACAAATAATTTTTTTCATAGGCGGCTCTACACTACTATTAGATCATTTGAAGTTTCATGTCAGATTTATAAGTGTTTTGTATATTTAAGATATTAGTTACAAATCTTTTAGTTTGGAGAGCTTAGCATGGCCTGGTGATTAGAGCACTCGACTCGCAATCTGAGGGTCACAGATGTTATTATGTTCAGTCGATCCCACTATTTGTTGATATAAAATAATTCAAGTGTTGGTTAGTTGCTTTCCTTTTAATTTAAGTGTTAAATGAAGGACGGCTAGCGCAGATAACCCTCGAGTAGCTTTGAGCGAAATTCAAAACGAATAAAAAACAAATCTAATTTGGAAGGATTATAATAGTGTTCTATTTCATATTAATTTATAACAGTTCGGCCTCTTTCAAACATACCGGCCCGGCATGGCCTAGCGCGTAAGGCGTGCGACTCGTAATCCCAGGGTCGCGGGTTCGCGCCCGCATCGCGCTAAACATGCTCGCCCTCCCAGCCGTGGGGGTGTATAATGTGACGGTCAATCCCACTATTCGTTGGTAAAAGAGTAGCCCAAGAGTTGGCGGTGGGTGGTGATGACTAGCTACCTTCCCTCTAGTCTTACACTGCTAAATTAGGGACGGCGAGCACAGATAGCCCTCGAGTAGCTTTGTGCAAAATTTCCAAATAAACAAACAAATTCAAACATACTATATAGTACTAGAAACTACGTATTGCATGATTTTGCTGGTTTAGCAAATTAGTTTGAGCGTACATTATAAACACATTTTCTATAAGACTTAAAGTTAACATAAATGGTAATTATACCATATTATTAGTAATAACATTCAACTGAAAATATTCATAACAGGAGATCAAATTTGTTTAAAACATTGAATCTGTTTTTTTTTTTTTATATTTACTGATATGGCATTTTAATACTGCTTTTACCAGCAAACACTCGAGACATTTACAGTAAGATTACTATTATTGTTAAACCTTTATTACGCACTACCTACATTCAGCTTCCCAGTGGCATATCGACATGTCTGCAAACTTACATTGCTACAAATCACGTTTCGATACTCGTTGACCGGCAGATATAAACAAAACTTACTAACCGAAATACACTGAATCATCAGTTAGGTATTCTCTCGGTTAACAGTATTTTTTTGCAGTAATCATGAAATATCTGATAATGTTAAGATTTTGGAAGATTTACGTAAATCTTTAACTTATACACTAAATTACCGCCACAAATATAACATTCATAAGCGTCATAAATGTAAAATTTACTATTTTAATTAAGCTTACCGTGAAATAAAGCGAGCCATTACAAACCGTATGATTAAAAAGTATTTATATGCTTTTACGGCGTAGCGTGACAGTTTTGACATTCCACTCGCTTTCTGTGAGCAGTAGAATCGAATCCCGTCACCAACTATCGTTACTTTTTCAACAGTAAAAGTATAGTAGTGTTCTGTTATTTGTTGGTAAATATGGAGGCCAAGACTCGCTAAAATCAGGGGTTCGATTCCTATCGGTGGGCTCAGAAGATAGCCCGATGTGGCTTTGCTGTAAGAAAACACACAAGTTATCTACTCTCTAGGCTATGACTTGATATTTAGGAACGACCAACATCTATAGCAGTATAGCTCATGATAAGGTTTGAGCAAAAAAACCCAACAAAAAACAAACATGCATGACAATAATTAGGTACTACATTGCATTTTTTATTCTCTGCGGTATCTGAGATTTAATAATAAGGCATTTTTACTTATTTATTTTATCACTAGGTGACCCAGTCGCCGAAGAATCCCTAACCAGGTTTAGCAATTTTCTTGCGACTCAGGTAGCAACCAACAGGATATCCAGGGAAATGGAACAGACAGTTCTTGGTAAAAAAATAAGACTGTTTTAACAGGAACAATAAATTAAAGGAATCAATAGTTTTATAGCTTAGGTATTATTAATTAGATAGCATTTAAACATTCATATACCATAATAGTTCTATTTCGAAAATTACAGTTCTTTTGTTAAAACAATTACTCTAAAACAAAAGATAATTTATCATTAGAAAAAGTAATATGAGATTGAGAAATTAGTGCTTGTAAATTAAAACGTCATCTAATGTCTCTCAGGTTACCCAATAAGCTTTAACACATTATACTTTGTCTAGTTTTGTCTTGTACGGTATTTTCTATCACAAAAGAACAATTTATTGATAAAAAATATTATTTAAAAAAAAATTGAATTTATTATATTGCGTATAAAAAGAAGAATCACGATTGAGTGATCTATTTGATTTTCTTATAACTAATTCAGTCTATACACATTTTGCGAGAATATTTCACAAATTCTTAAATCTAAAACGGTAACATTCTATCAGCTGAAATTTAAAAAAATAAATATTTTAGCTCGCTTATATTTTACATTTATGATATAGGTAAAAAAATAATCTCATTTTTTGTTATCGAAAATACGTTTGTCAATTTAATTGGATGAAAAAGGTTTTTAAAATACGTTTCTGTTAAAAAGAGCGGGATTTAAACATATTGTTTCTCTCTTTTGGCTAGCTGGTTACCAAAACCTATGAACACCTACCTCCCTTTTGGGTTTTTTTTGGAGAAGAAGCGCCAATGCTATATATATATTAGTTTTATGAATAACTGTAACTACACTTATTTAGTTTGTGCATCAAGTGTGAAAAATGAGAAAAAGTTAAACTGAACTAAAGTATAATAGATCTAGTTGTTTGAAATTAGAAACTTATGTCATTAACCGGGTAGAATCAAACAATTCAAAGAGACAGTGATCATATAATGGATGTGTTAAAGATAATCAATGACTTGCAAGTCATGTATCTACTTTTTTATTGTAAGTATACAACTGATTTATAGTAAAATTAGCAATTGGATTTAGACTGTTTATTGGTATAATAATAAGTTTAATTCATTAACTCATGAACATATTTCAAGTTTTGCTATTCTAATTTTCACCAATTCATTCTTTTTTATATGAGAAATGTAACATATTTTTTATAGAAAACTTATTTTTTTAATTTTATTGGGATAAACTGTTGTAATTTAAATGAAAACAGCTGTATATCTTTGGTTTCCAGACAATAAGATAACCAGCTTCTTGTCATTAAGAGTCATTCTACAAAACAGATATTGCATTTTTGCACACATTTAAAAGAATACGTTTGTATTTTATATTTAGTGATTTGTTTTTGTGTTTACATTTATAATTTAGCTATTGTGTCAACTGCTCTGGTCGACAGTTTACAGGAGTACTCGGGATTGGGCTACAGTGACTATAGATCTCCGTATACAAACTCTATGGCCAACCAACAGCAAGAAATAAAATACAACTTCAAAGCAGCAAAACCTACGGAGAGAATGAAAAACCGTTCGCAACTTGCAGGTAACGTTTCAACAAAGTTAACAATTTATCTAGCTTTACGCATACACAGCACAAATATTTATCAATACTTTCACGTATGTGAGAGCTAAGAAAATAAATACAGTGTAAAGTGCAATGCATTTTCACGTTAAAATTAAAAAAGACGTAATTATGTAGTAGTAGGTAATCACTACTGTTATAAATTTTTTTATTTAAATATATTTATGATATATCAAAAGTATTGTATTTTTATGTGAAAATACAGAAAAAAAGGAGCTATTAACAAACGTTTGTGGTTTATTGTTATTTTGGCCCAGCATGGCCAGGTGGCTAAGGCGTTCGACTCGTAATTTAAGGGTGGCGGGCTTGAATCCCCGTCGCACTAAACATGCTCGCCGTTTCAGCCGTGGGGGCAATATAATGTGACAGTCAGTACCACTATTCGTTGGTAAAAGAGTAGCCCAAGAGTTGGCGGTGGGTGGTGATGACTTGTTGCATTCCTTCTTGTCGTACACTGTCAAATTAAGGACGATTAGCGTAAATAGCTCTCGTATAGCTTTGCGCGAAATTCAGAAACAAGCGTACAATTATTATTATTTATTGATATAAATGTTTTGTCTTCTAGAAGAAGCTAACCCGAACAAAACAACAATCCGAAGCCAAGAGGAATCTAACAAGAATAGTGATGTACGTTAAAGTTTGTTCTATTGAGGTATGTATGAAGACTAGCACGTATCAGAACAAACATTACAGTCCTTACTGAAGTTTAACTTACACTTAATTTCTTACTAAATTAGAAACGTTTATTTTTCACATACTATAACTATAAAGCATATTAATAATTTATCTCGATGTTATAACGAAATATCCATATGAATGTGTTATATACGCAAAAGTTTTATCATTATTTATGCTCAATGCCTTGGAATATTCCTAAAACCTGGTAATAGATAATTAAATAATGTTTTGCACTAAACCTTGACAACTTTATGATATCTTCTGAAACTAAAGTAGAAACGAAAATATATTTAATCACAGACATAAAATAGATTATAAAACTTTTTAAGTATGGTGGTTATGAACTATTTTATGGAAATTGTTTTTATTTACAAACAAATACAAAGCTATTAAGTGATTTTACTTCATATTTCTCACCTTCTATCTTGTTAGAGAAGACACCTGTGTTGTTTGCATTGATTTAGGTATTTTAGGTGTGAGAAATAAATTACATGTTTTATGTCGTGTGACTCCAACATAATATCTTAAAATAAACATATTTTTTCCAGTTTTATCGTATATACATAGATAAATAAATAAATTTTCAAAAATTTGAAATGCATATTTTACAAACTTATACATAAATTCATTAAAGTATACTTAAATATTAGTCTATAAGTCATTGTTAAAAAGTATACTGTAATGAAGAAAAGCTATAATGAAACAAATAAGTATTACTCTTAAAATGAATGAAAATTTTTTGGTTAATCACTTAAAATAAGTGTTATTATTAGTTATGTACACTTGGAACTACATATATCAAAAGGATTTGTTCCTCAGAATGGAACTTATCACTATGTAAACCGTTTTTTTTTTCACTACGTTGAATGGAATAATATATTTTTTGAGAAAAGACATAAGCACAAGGAACCTTAATGATTCTTGTTTAAACATTCGAGGTTTTTAAACGATTAAACCAATAAATATTAAAGATTATTTGAATTCATTTTGTAAAACTAATTTTGAAATCAGTCTTACAGAGGCTGCATTAAACTGACTAAATTTTAAAGAAACATACATTAAACGTGTTGTCTTAAATAAAACTTCAAATATAAGCAATGATTATTAATTCAGTTCTAGTATCATTTCATTATCACTGGGAAAAATTAATAAATTATTTCTTATGTGTTTTCAGGATGAAGCAACACTAATGCAACAGTGTAAAACAAACAGGAAAACACGGTCACAATTTGTATTTTATTTCGTTTGGAATAATTATTTTTATTATTTCCATTGTTAATTTGTGTTTCTGATAACCCGTGTAACTTATGTATAAAAAATACATCTAGTTTCCAACTGCATATTTCCTACACATTTTCCAGTTTGTTCATTTATAGAGTAATATAAGAGTATTTTTGTTGGGTTATAGAAAGTCTTAAAACATATATTTATTGTGCAACAACGTTATTGAACATCAAATTTATTAGTTTACGTAAAGAACCAAAAAGAGAATCCTATTACAAAATGAAAGAAGTAAAAACGTATTTTATTTTATCTTATTAAGTTATTTTCAAATCTTTATTCTTTATTACTATTTTTATTAAAGCCGAAAAACTTTTAAAAGTACGATTTTTGTAAATAAAATAAAATTTTGTATCTCATTTTGTGTCATATGTTAATAATTACAAATGGATGGCCCTTCTTATCGTAATATAATATAAAATAGCGACCTGTATGTAAATTTGTTTCAGTAATATAGAAAGAGTAATTCAAATTATATTTTTTGGGTATTTTTAAAATTAATAAACGGAGCTGATTATGATGGTCCATGTATATATTTATTCTAACTAATTTTGGAAAATTAATTTTGATTAGCCGATAAGATCCCTAAAGTATGTAACAATTGCAAAGAAAAAGAATATTTTTTATGAATAATAATATTTACTAAATAAATTAACTACTGAGTTTTGAAAAAATGCTGAGACAAGGATGAAATTGCAGAAATGTTAGCTTATTTTTATAACCACAAAGCTTTACAGTGACAGATGTAATGAATATTTAAAATCAAACAAAATCTAAATTTTAATTTTAACTAATGAAATTTACAATATTGAATCTAATCAAAGATCTTATTTACTTGTGTATTTAGACCCACATCAATTAATTGTAAGATTAATTAAAAATTTACTTTTTCATAAAACTTAAAGCAGAAAACCTAAATTTGTGATCGATAATATTGTAAGAAATTATATAAAGTGTATATATTTACACTATTTTCCTAATTTTATTTCTGAACTTTAAACTTTCCAATTCTTTCATATCTATTTTGTATTATGTAAAACTTGTGAAAAGCATTACAAAGGGGAGAATACTGAAATAACAACTGTTGCCCCAGTTTTTGTATTATATTTAATCCCTGTGTTTTCTAACATTTGTACATTTTGGTAAAGGAAGAACAAGTTTTAGTGAGGTAAAGTTAATTTACAGCTTGCATTGTTTTCTGTGCTTTAATTTTCTTATGGATAATTTGTTAGAAATCTGTAATTTTACAAGTAAAAACAACACTTCTTTTCATCATTAGAATGAAAGACAAAGGGCTATAAAAGCCATTTTTATCAGTTTTTTTTGTAAGTGTTTCCAAAATCTTTAATTTGAGAACAAAGGAAACGTTAAAGAATAAAATATGATATCAGTATCTATATTTCTCTGATCCAAAATATGATTTGAGATACCTAGATGCAGTGTATGAGGTAAGGCTTACAATAATAATATTTATTTTTCGGTATATGTCAACTACTGGAAAAAAAGTAGCTACCGAACTATGTTTACATTGATTAATTTCTATTTAACTCTTTCTTTATCTTTAAACATTCATAGTATTATATCAACCATTCATAAATGCTAAAGATTTTGCAAAATATCCTAGGTGTTATTATTATAATTATTAATGATCTTGATTAAGAAATTAATATGTTTATTGGTACAGTTGAGAAATTATTCATAAAGTGTTAAACAAAGCTTTTGAAAGTTGACATTCTGATAACGCGACACTAATCTTACAAACTTTATTGTAAATTCTCAATATTAGAAACTAATTTTGAAGGTAGTGTTAACATAAAGGAATGTTTATAGAAAAACAAAAACAGTTAACGAAGAAACTACATTTGTCTGTTCTTATAACGTGTATAGTTACATATCATTTATATGTTATGATACACAAATACGTAATGTGAAACTATTCGAATAAATCTTGATGTTTTTGCTTGTTTCTTACTTCATATATCATGCACAAAATTATATTTGATTCTGCTACGTATTTAATGCTTATTAAATTTTATACTGGTGCCATTTTTATACGTATTTACACGTATGGTATACATTTAATTTTTATTATATCAAGTTTATTATACACAGCTGTATATAAGTTCGCCAAGATGCTTTTAAAGTTTCACTCTAAAACATAAGAAATTAAGTAAGAAATCAAATAAAACAATGGGTACAAGTAGGATATCTGACAGAGTTCGAGATTTGAGAGTTGGCGAGCGAGTTTCGAATATGACCCATAACACAAAATATTATCCGCACTGACAGTTAATCCTTAGGCGTGAGTAGTGAAGGGTAAAGTGCTGCTGACTAGCTGCCTTTTCTTTGGTTAATAATTCCAAATTAGGGACGGTGACAGATATTCTTGGTAGTTTTGCCATCAATACAAAGAGAAAGAACAACTTAATGAACACTCGTCACCTGTTCTGTAGAACACCATGAGAGTCCTAACAACTTGGTAAAATAAGTATAAAATTCTTCTTTTTTTTGCAGAACGTTTCAAAGATGCTTGGCTATAAAAATATATATTGCAATAAAGACAATCAACATTTAGGATTCTTTTATGTGTAAGATAATGAAAAATGTCTATAGAAGTTATTAATTTTTTCAGTTATAATACTAACATTTAATAAAGTAATATCAAATCAGAAATTGTAAGATATAATCTCCACAACTTTTCAACAAATATTAATAATATCAAGTATTAGGTTGAGGAATAATTCGTGAGCGTTTTTAAATAATTTCATTCAAGCATTACATGCAAGACTATACAATACTTCAATGCATGAACACATTACACCCAAAACATTTATTATGATACTTTATTTCATGTAATACCTAGGTATATAGTATGCATTGTTTTAAACGAAATTGCAAGAAATTAAATGCGAAAAGCAGATGGTGTCGAAAATGCTCGATTTTGTCCACTTGACATTCCATTTAATGAGCTGAAAATGAAAGCAAAAATTAAAGACATATGAAAATCAAACACACCATCTATTAGAGCAAAAAATTATCTACCAAATGACATGAAATGTTTTGCGAAAGCGTTTCATTTATGAATATATTTTTTTTAACTTGAAAAAACGCTCACGAATTATTCCTCAACCCAATATAATTGAAACTATAAAACAGCATAATTTAATAATGGTAAAGACTCAATTAAGAACAATAGTAAACAGTTAACAATAATGATAAAAACGGTATTAATGTCTTCAACAAAAATAGAATACGTTTTAAGAATGAAAAAATACAAAGCAGATCACTACTTAACGTAAATACAGTTCTCAATACCTCTTCTGGATGTCCAGTACGTTGAGCATTCGCTGAATATTTTTCATACTTAGTTCTACTGCCTTTACATTCCATTTTTCGTAAAAAATATTATTTTCGTGATTTCTTTATGTAACAAATAATAATTTTATAGATTTATCACATCAGTGACCTAGATGCGTAAGTGAACTTTCAAAAAATATTTTCACTCAGTGGCAAAGCGTTATTTTTGCGGTTTCGATACTCGTGATAGATAGAGAGTAGATATTCCTTTGTGCAGCTTTGTGCTTAACAATAAACAATAACACCAATAAAGTAATTAGTAATTAACAATCTCATTAACTTTCTGACGCTATTATTTCGCTGAACAACTTGCACTAATAAATTATAAGCTCATGCTTTCAAAAATAAATAAACCGTTACAATTGACTTTCTAAGCATCGAAACAATTTAAATACACTTAGAAATAAATAATTAACTTTTCACTTTTGATTGCTATATAACTGTAAAAGAATAGTATAAGCTTTTTCTGAGCATATGTATACATTTAAAGAAATAATTATTTGTCTGGGAAGTCTGGACTTAAACTATCGTACTCCATATAGTCTTTTGAAACTTGTAGATTAAATATATTCCCTTTCTTAGTCAGAACTTCATCCCTCTTTAGCAACAATAACACAATAAATACTACTGTTTTAGTGCAAAGCTACGTAATAGCTGTCCGTAACCTTACTGCTTATGAATTGTTAAGCAATATGTTATTCTTAAAAAAATAGAATATGGTACAAAAACGTATTTATATCCTTTGGATTTCACCAAAGATATGTACAAATTAATAACAAAAGTAAATTAAATTCTCTTAAATAGAAACGTTAAAACAAATTTACTGGTTCATCCACATGGATTTTTCAGTAAATGATAAGATACTTTAAGGTATAAGGCTTGAATATCCGTTCCTTTAAATTAGATGAAAATACTGAGCCATTGATTTGATAATTGCATTTAAGCATAAGAGTGCTTAATATTATTGACATAAATGATATATACATATATATATACGTCTATTTGCTCCATGTTTTATTTTTCTATGTTAACACAATAATTAGACACTCTTGCCATGTTAGAATATATATTTGCGCAGTTAGTGGTACGTCAGACTTTAAATCTATATTTACAAGTGTCATCCTAAAATATAATTGTTTCTTCATATGTCGTCTATAGTCGAAAAGAACGAACACGAGCTGATCCATCATAACTGAACGTTAGACGGGAGCAAAGTCCCCTATATATCTCTCCTTTGCCCTTGCTATGTCGATGAACCGAAAAACATAAAATGAATTTGTCCTTGGAAGCTTCTGTACTTTAAGCTTATGTAAATATAGTATAGTTAGGACAAAGTTTCTTAAGTCAATTTGATTTGGTGTCAATATCATTCTGATTTGGGCTGGACGTACTCTACTAGTTAGCGATTCGGACTGTGAATCATAGGGTCAATGTTTCACATGGCACTGTTGGGCCGCAGGTACATTACAAGAGTGATAGTCAAGTACCACTATTAAATCATAGTAGCACATGAGTTGGCAGTGGATGGTGCTGAATAGCTGTCTTCACTACTAAATTAGTGACGGTTAGTGCAGATATCATCACTTGATAACTTGGAAAGTAAGCTTGCCACTTTCTTTCAGTTATTTATTTTTTTAACCACAAGGCTGCATTACCTACTGAGTCTATAACACTTATTTTAATAAATCATCAGACTTGGGGTGATAAAGTGAAGCTTCATTACACTTAACACTTCACACAGCTTATAGAACAATTACTATTGAAATTAGCTCGGCGTTATGGAAAGTCTGGAAAATCAATCTGATGCTTGCAACACAAGCTGAGAACTATAGCTCAGTGGTTTGTAAAGATAGATATCCATGCCACGTTCCTCAGTCTAAACTAGCCAGGCTTCATCTTGCTACGTGGCAAGGAATAACCCTTGCAAATTTCGTTCCTTCACTCGTTATTTCCAGAATTCCCAGTTTGTTAATTGACCACTCATCTAGCAGTTAAATCTCCTACTACATGGCTTGTCATCACTATGGCAGAAATTATTTGAACTTTCATACGGTTGTAACTTCGAGACAACACTCGTGACCTACGATTGCAAAAAAAAAAAAAAAAATTGTATTAAAACAAAAAAGTAGAAAACTCATATCATAATGGTTCAGAAATGCAAGATATTTACCACTAATAAACAGAAATATTAACTTATCTCTGAAACATACAAATATCAAATTGAGGTATGGTGATCTTTACTAAATCTAAGATGGTTTTGCTTTCATAAGTGGCAAACAAAAGAGCAGAAGCAGTTATTCTCCAGCTAAATCAGTTTCATGACGTCTTAAACTTATGACTGGTCATTGATAATCACTCCATCTGCTGTCTTAACTTCTTCATTCATGAGTGAATAAAACAAATTATTACTATATCTAGTAAGCCATTAAATGTTATTAGTATTTTCATGTAATTAATACTAATTTCTAATCGAAACAAGCTATCTATAAAGATTAGAACTAAAACTGTACATCTAGTAACTGGTATAGCCAATTAAAAACTGTATTACTTATAATGATTAGAATGTATTGTTTTATGAAGTTGGAACCCTCACTGTTAACTAAATTTTCAACTATAAACCAGTAATATTATATGACGTCTCCAAAAAGTATCATGTGGTGTCTGTAGCAATAGAGCAAGCCAGTGAGTCGTGACTGAACCTTAGATAGGATCAATGTATCACAAACATCCCTTCTTCTCCCTTGCTACATCGAAGAACTTCAAAAACTAAAAGCTGTATGTCCTTGGAAGCTTTCGTGTTTGAACGTTGAATTTATGTGTATGTAAGTATATAGTACAAGTGAAACAAGAACACAGTTTCTAGATAATTTTAAACACAAAAACAGCGTTTTTCTGTTACTGGTTAACTTGCTGAAATGGTCATTATTATACACTGAGTTCCAGTATAATCATTATTTTCGCTAAACGTGATTTGGAGTTATATCGTGTTGTCATACAAAAACAATTAAAGTCCAGGAAATAGGTAACGCCAGAGTTTGTGCAGATAACATTCATTACTTAGCAAAATTCATCTCATTCAAGCTAACATGTCTGATAGTGTATCCAGACACTGTCTGCTGCCAGTGTAATTAAATGAAAAATTAGCTGCTACATGTTTCTGTATGTGTTCGGTTTTCAAATTTGAAATGTATCTTTGACACTTGTCACACTTTTATAATACTTACACTCAGTTGAAACAATTTTCAAACTGCGAATGATGAAATGGCGATGAAACAGCTATTCATACTTACATCAGGAAACATAACGGATAATGTGTCGAGTTCTTGGGATAGCCTTAGAGTATCATAATCCAAATCCTATTTACACCTGTGTTTGGAGTGATCCATATTTTCTCCATGATCTTGCGAATGACACTGTTTTTTTACCCATACCCCACTAATCTAAAGTCTTTTCTTTTCCATGACTTCAGAAAATTTTGCTTGCATATTTTCCTTAAAATATATTTTTAGTAATATCTATTAATACTATCAGGTAACATGTACATACAAGTAAGGAAATGATGTATTCATGTAAGTTTCTTTAGTTTTATAACAGTTAAAGAATACTATACAAAGGATAGAAGAAGCCAGAAGTTGATTGATTGATTATTTGGAATTAAACACAAAGCTACACGATGGGCTATCTGTGCTTTGCCCACCATGGGTGTTGTAACCCTGTTTCTAGTGGTGCGAGTCCACGGGCATGCCGCTGTGCCACTGGGGGGCAAAGCCAGGAGTTATCGCATTTTAGGACCGTGGGTGTACTGTTAAAATGAGGAGTCAAGTACTTCTATTCGGTCAGAAAAGAACTAGCAAAAGAAGTTAAGGGAGGGTACTTTTAACCAGCTGTCTTCCATGAGATATATCATTTGAAAGTTAGGAACGACTGAACGTAAATAGCCTTGCATAGGCTATATTTTTCTCAAGTCCTCATCAGAAGAATAATCTTTCTACCCACTTATACTGTTTTTTCAGACTAATACGATACGCAACTTGCTAGAATATGTCTTTCTAGCCCAACAAAACGTCCATTTGAATGAAATAGGTTGTTTAAAAAATCCAACAGATTCTCATCACAAACACAATATTTTTCCCTACTCGTATTATATGATCAATTTTTACATGATTATCATCTGCAACATGCTGTTCATATAAGTAGTTTCACTGTTGAAAACAGATGTTCAGAAAAAAATATTTTTTTTAGTTGCTACTTTGGTCATGTTTTCTAAGCTGTCTTTTCTTATTTAATTATTAAGAACATGAGGTCATACGTGTACTAGACACAGGTTGAAGCATGCCAAATGTATAAGGTTAGTTCAAGGACGTTTGAAGATCTTTCTTACAAGTGTATTGAATGCGTGTATTTAAAGTTTTTTAAATATTGTACATATCTGTGTTCTCGAATGGTAAACGATAATTTCTACAACTGTTATACAAACAAAATACATAACATGGAATTTCATTTCATGTTTTTTCAGTCCAACTCATCCACATATCCTTTTCATAAAAAGAAACATATTTCCAAATTCACCCATCTAGTCTATTATTTAAATTATTATAGGTAGTATTTTCACTCAGTAAGATAGGTACTAAATAGAGAAGTTTTTGCCTATAGAAAAAAATAGAGTTTTAGAAAAAACACAAAATATATATAATATGAGAATAAAGAACAAAACTGGAATTAATGAAAATCTACAAAAATCAGTCCTCTATTTCTTATAGACCAAATCCCAAAACTGTGTTTTTATCTCTTACTCAACTGTTTTTACACTTAAGACATCTTTAATAAAAAATAGGCGAAAACGAATAATCATAGGCGTATCCAGGGAAGCTTGAAGTGATCAAGGTTCCCCTTTTTAAGTGCGAGAATTACCAAACGAAATATTACCAATATTTAATTTATAATTTTAAAATAAAAAGAAGCGGATATGTAAGTGAGAGAAGGATTATTTATTCTTTTCCTAGGATCATATATAATAAGTGTATCTGGATCATCTGTAATGTGTAAAAGGTTGAAGTTAATCGTTGAGAATATTTTCTTCCGAAATATTATGATAACTTTAAAATCCACCACAAGTTTTTTAAGGAGCCCTTTTAATCAGTATGACTATTAAACTTCCTTCTTTATATGCCAGTTGTTTAGTGAGCAGCGTTGACATAAGTTTATTACGGAGACCACTTCAAGATCCTGACTCTGAGAGTCAGCTCTGCAATTGAAGGAGACGGTGCTCTCTGTGTTAGGAGAAAGTATTGGTCACTCAGGTTTCTTATTAATACTTTGAATATGAGAGTGACCGGCAAAAAATAATAGAAATTGAATGTCAAGAATTGATTGTAGTGTGATTTAAAATTTAAAAAAGTTTGAAATGTTCAAAAGAAGATATGTCTCTTCTTTGACTCCTCCCGGATGACTGGAATTTCTTTAAAAATTTAAAGTTTTATGCTGCATATATAAATTTCGTTTTCTAGAATCTGTTGTTTTCCCAGCCCAACTGATGAGTCATGGTATTGAACGAGAAGCTTATTAGACAGTGACTTATGGAAAACAAAAGATAGATTTGAAATGCTAGTTGTTGTTTTTTTTACGCACAAAACACCTCTAATTTCGAACAGCCATAGAAAATTAAGAAGAATGTAGAAAAACAACTTATTTTTAGGGTAACTTTTAGGCTTATTGATAGTCCAATATTTTGTCGGCTTTTAGCATTTAACTACAACTATTGAAATACTATACTGTATATATAAATAAAGTTTTATAGTATATTTTACTATTGATTGCTTCTTAGAAAATTTTGTTGGATTTCTGTGGCGATTGTATGTTCTAATAAGAGTTACCATTTGTATTATTGTTATTTCTTACAATTTTTCTGATTTATTTATTACTTCTTCTGGACTATTAACCGTTCAGTTTTCATTTCTATTTATATTGGAAGCATTCTGGTTTGTTTACTCTGGTGGTTAGCTGTAGTATGGTTGAGCAGTGAGGGCTGTCTTCTTCTAGATACTTTGCTAAGACTAAATACCAACTCAACAATGAATTTCGGAAACCCATGTAGTTTAGCAATCCTCCTTTTATCGACTGCTAGCTTATCCTCTACTATCCGCTACTGTCTATCATGGCGCTACTATCATGCCCTCCTGTGCTGACGTTACATCCTGATTCACCTGCCATTCCCCCTTCTGTTATAACAGTATTTGACACTTCAAATGCAGCATCACCATCTTCTGTTCCTTTACAACCAACTCATTAGCTTCTATAAATACTAGTTTTGTACCAGTCTTGTTTGTGTTTTTGCTATCTCAAATGGGCTCTAAATTCTATACGACTCGTGCATCCTTTTAAGAGGCCCCAAAATATTGTGCACGTCACCTCGTAATTGTGTCATCATTAAACTTTATAATATTCAGATACTTGTCACCGATTGGCACAGCAATAAGTTTAAAAACTTATAATGCTAAAATCCAGGTTTCGATTCCCCATGGTGGATGGACACAGTAGATAGCCCAAGGCAGTTTTACTCTAAAACAAAACAAAACAAACTCAGCTATCTAAACTCCTTTGCACTAAAACAAAGACGACAAATTTAAGACCTAACACAACCAACCAGAAGCTCGGATTCATTTATCTTAAACAGCACCACTTTGTCAAATTCCACTGTTTTCAAAAGCAATTAGTGTAGTAAAATAAAGAAATAATGTAAAAACTACTTGTTGACAAGATGTCCATAAGGCAAGCAGTATATATCAGGTATGTTCAAGTATCAGCTTTTATGATTTTTTTAAGCAGAGAGCAGTGACGAAATTAACCAGATTTTTCAACATGTAGTTTTCATGGCTAAACGACGATATCGGGTAAATGCTTCTAAAGTAGCTCCATTTCAACCATTGCTTTGCAGAAGGTATCTGAGCTATAATGCTCATCCCATTACTGTTTTCTACTGCATGTTGGTACCATTGATCCGTTACAACTCCTTCAAAGCTCCTCTCAATTTACAACCATAGAAGACATTTTCCAATTTATTACTATTACTCTATAAAACAATTACTCAATAAGTTTTTTACTCGATAGCATCCACTATGCTGCTAAATCTATTTTTAAACTCAGTGTACAAGCCATATATTTTCGCTTAAACACTAACTGTCATTTCCATCATTTACGATATCCTGAAGGGTAATGATATGTCGATACTACCTGTTAAAACTCCGTCACAAACCAACCTCTTTTAGAAATTTTATTCGAAAAAGGATTCCACGATTGCAATGTAATCAATTTGCCTTTACTCTTGATAGCAAAATTATTTGATTGGTTTCCATTGATCGCTCTGCAGGTATTGACAGAGGTGGAATGACAAGCTGTACTCGTGTTAATCAATTCATGCTCGTCCTTTATAATGTGACGATCAATCTCACTATTCGTTGGTAAAAGAGTAGCCCAATAGTTAGCGGTGGGTGGTGATGACTAGCTGCCTTCCCTCTAACCTTACACTGCTAAATTAGGGACGGCTAGCGCAGAAAGCCCTCGAGTAGCTTTAAGCGAAATTCAAAACAAACCAATATACGTTCATTTTAGTGTGCCCTTTCCTCGTATTTTCTACTACTTGAGTAAACATTTCAAAGTTATTCGATATTCGTTGACACCTGGTAATATAGCCAAAATTTTTCAGATTTACCGAGTTTTAATCAAATTTGCAGAATATTACTAGATCTGTGTTGCATTTTTCTTTACCAAGCTGTCTGGAATAAGATTCTTTACAAGACTTTTTAATAGCTTTATTAAATCCAGCTTCTTTTTGCTCTTCCTTTATCAGCATGTATGAACCAGTTAGAATAGATCGTATCAGATTCAGCTAACTATCAGGGTAACTTCTGACCATTCTTTTAGAAATATAATACATTTATACTATAGTAATGTCAATTGGCCTTCTTATTGGCTTCATAATGAAAGAGATATCACCTATGTTAATATGAATCTTTACTCTATTGATCATGTTAACTCACTGGCAACTATTCTTTCAAATGTACTCACTTCTGTCAATTTTTATACATTATAACTTATTGCTAAAAATCAAATAGACTAGATTTACTCGCAAAACAGTGAATTTCTTGGGTCTGTCCTCGTCATTGCTTCAAAACTATCATCACTGTCATGCCACATCTATTATATTACAATTACAGTATATAGGTTTCCACTTTTGTATGAACGCTAAAGAGGCGACAATGGCACTAACTTTATAATCAGCTGTGTCATTTTTTGAAATCCTTCTTAGTACTACAACATATTTGAATTCCCGATGGACAAAAGCGCTTTTCTGGCTATCTAGTTCTCGTTCTTAGTGCTGTGCCTACTTCCTTACTTCACAAGGTTAATGTTTTTGCTTTATTACACGAAACTAAATGTATAACCGTGAAAGAGTATCTTCTCGACTTCAAAAATAAAACATATATCTTTGAACTGACTGACTATAACTTTCTTGATCTTATTTCCAGTGCAAGACATGTTCTAGATGGTAGTTATGTGAATGCAATCATCACATTCCAGAATCTTTGGGCTCGGCATGGCCAGGTGGTTAAGGTAATCGACTTGTAATCTGAGGGTCCCAGGTTCGAACCTCTGTCACCTCAAATATGCTCACCATTTTAGCCGTGGAAGCGTTATAATGTGACGATCAATCACACTACTCGTTGGTAAAAGAGTAGCCCAAGAGTTAGCGGTGGGTGGTGATGACTAGCTGCTTTCCCTTCAGTCTTACACTGCTAAATTAGAGATGGCTAGCGCAGATAGCTCTCGTGTAGCTTTGGGTGAAATTAAAAAAAAATAACAACAAATAAACTAGAATCTTTAGTTGTTTCCGAAAAATTGACGCAATGCTATCTCTGGTCCAGATGGGATTCCATACCGTTATCTTCAACATGCTTTTGAAAAATTACTTTTTCTGCTCACAACATTTTGTATCCTTTTCTTCATTTTTGATTTAAACTGATTCCTGGAAAAATTTAATTATTTTATTTTTCCTCAGACATAATAAGCCTCAAACCAATGTTAATTATGATTGTTCTATCGGTTTTACAAGTGTCCTCTGTAAAACTTCCTAAAGCACTTTATTTTATCGCCTCTACTGATTTATTGTTAATAATCAATTCTTGCCGTCTATTCAGTTTGGGTTTCTAAAACTGTTGACATTGGTATAACTTTTGAAATCATCAGACTTCATCTTCAATCATTTTAAAACGTATGTGCTTTCTTATATGCTACTTCTTAATTCTGAGCAGTGTTTCACCTATGTTTGGTATCATGATTTAATCGAAAAATTCGAAGCTTCAAACTACTACTTACCCGCATTTGAATTATCAATTCATTTCTACATGGACGACATGCAACTGCTTATTTTAGAAGGACTCTCTCTTGATCATTTGACCCTTCTGCTGAAGTTCCTCAGGACTCCATCATGTCAATACTTCCATATATTCTTTATGTTGCTGACAGGTCTAAACTGTTGTAACCTGTTCAATATTACCTACGTGTCAATAATACTGCTCTAATACCCACCTGTAAAATTATGACAACTCTTAGTAAAGGCTCGACATGGCCAGGTGGTAAAGGCACTCGACTGGTAATCCGAGGGTCGCGGGTTCAAATCCCTGTCACATGCTCGATCATTCAGCCGTGGGGGAATTACAAAGTGACGGTCAATCCCATTATTCGTTGGTAAAAGAGTAGTCCAAGAGTTGGCGGTAGGTGGTGATGACTAGCTGCCTTCTCTTTCATCTTATATTGCTAAATTAGGGACGTCTAACGCAGATAACTCTCTTGTAGCTTTGCACAAAATTCAAAACAAACCAAAATTTTAGCAAAGTTCTTCAGGCTGTAGTAAATATCGTTTTGAATTGGTATAGCTATTACTGTCTTACAATTAACGCCACTTAAAAAAAACAACAACAAACAATACTGTTTGGTCGTAAAGAGAGAAAGTTATTCTATGTCGCAGCTCTTTGTTACTTTATGTCACCATCGATAAAGTTCCTATACAACTCTCAGATACCGCTAAGTGTCTAAGTGTCATTTTCGATAAATATCTCAATTAAAAACGTGGCCTGGCATGGCCAAGCTTTTAAGGCGTGCGACTCGTAATCCGAGGGTTACGGGTTCGCGCCCGCGTCGCGCTAAACATGCTCGCCCTCCAGCCGTGGGGTCGTACAATGTGACGGTCAATCCCATTATTCGTTGGTAAAAGAGTAGCCCAAGAGTTGGCGGTGGGTGGTGATGACTAGCTGCCTTCTCTCTCATCTTATATTGCTAAATTAGGGACGGCTAGCACAGATAGCTCTCGAGTAGCTTTGTGTGAAATTCCAAAAAACAAACAAACAAATCAATTGGAAACCTCAGATGACATCTTTCAATCACATGGTCACACACGGTGCTTCAATTTCTTAAGATGCCTAAAACGAAGCTACTGGAGTTTAAATGGACACCTTCTTTAATACAAATACTAGTTCTTTGTCAGTCCAGGTAAATATATATAGCCCTCTTATGTTTTATGGCCATCTTCAGATTTTGTAGTGATATGCTCTATGCTTAGCTTTCTGCACTAACCATCTTAGTCCTATAAATGAGATGTGAACAGATCGCTTTTTTGTTTGTTTGTTTAGGAATTTAGCACAGATAGCTACTCGAGTAGCTTTCTGTGCAAAAACAAACAAACAAATCAAGTGGAAACCTCAGATGACATCTTTCAATCACATGGTCACACACGGTGCTTCAATTTCTTAAGATGCCTAAAACGAAGCTACTGGAGTTTAAATGGACACCTTCCTTAATACAAATACTAGTTCTTTGTCAGTCCAGGTAACATATATAGCCCTCTTATGTTTTATGGCCATCTTCAGATTTTGTAGTGATATGCTCTATGCTTAGCTGTCTGCACTAACCATCTTAGTCCTATAAATGAGATGTGAACAGATCGCAAATAGCGCATTGTATAGCCTTACACAAAAACAACAGATTTTTATCATTCAGCGACACCCTATGAAACATCATTATGTTTACTGGCTTAAAACGCTAAAATGAGGGGTTCAACTCCATGCAAAATCCAGATGATAAAACAATAATATGACTTTGATCTAAAAAACCTACTATTAAGCAACTTTTATTCTTACTTTTCAAGCTGTCAGATTTACCGCTGAGCCGCAGGCTCAGTTCTTTAATAATAGTAACTACACTGGTTAAATAATATAAGCATAGTACAGGATTTGCTAATTCTGCTTCGGCACTTGGTAATATCATTAGGTTGGCATATCCTCACTGTTTGGTTTGAATTTCGCGCAAAGCTACATCACAGCTATCTGCGCTAGCCATCCCTAATTTAGCAGTGTAATACTAGAGGGAAAGCAGCTAGTCATCACCACCCATCACCAACTCTTAGGCTACTCTTTTATCGACGAGTAGTGGGATTGATCGTAAATTATGATGCCCCCACTGCTACAAGGGCGAGCATGTTTGGTGTGACAGGCATTTGAACCCGCGACCCTCAGATTACGTGTCGAGTGCCAAAACCGCCAGACTATGCCGGATCTAGCCATCCTCATCAATTAAGTGTAAAAAAACTCTGTGATCCGCGAAAGTACCCCAATGCTCACCTTGGACGAAGTGTCTATAAATGTTTTAGTAGTTTGACTGTTACTTGCAGTTAAGACTCTTTATTATTAGTTGTAATTATTATTGTAAAATTTTAGCGTCTTTTCTGGGAGAAATTATTGCAGATACAAACTCATCATCCGAGATGCTTTCATTCAAAGAGACTGAAGCCTTATGAAATAATTAAAATACTTGTAAGATTAAAGGAATACCCTAATAATTACTAATTACATTTTAGCTGTCAATTGTTTTTCTAAAGTATTAAACAGAATGGACTTAATATTATTATACTATAGTAAATACTGTCAAAATGCTAAATCAAAATAAGTCCTACCGACAACCCAAACTTTTTGTGTAGAAATATTTGTCACTAGATGGACCTTCGTTTCGTCTTTTAATGAGATAACTGTCAACGTGATTTTTTTTCTTTCTCGAGTATAAATTTGGGTTTAAAGAGGGTTGTAGAGTCGAGTATTGTAGTTAAGGTTAAGTTTAGATTGTAGTGATTTTCATTAATGTAAGCACCAATAAATTTAATGTTTAATGGATTCATTAGAAGCAAAAGTAGTAGTGCTTGGGTCTCAAGGTAAGATTTTGACGAAGTGAATAATGTTTTACTGGATTACAGTATGTGAATTGTTAATAATATTTCAACTTGAGTTATGACTTGCAACATTTCAGTATTGTTACTGTTAGTATATAACTAGTATAAGTAGAGCTACTGTTAGTTATTCATTAATTTAATGTATTTACGAGGGCAAAGGCACGTAGTGGGATATCTTAGATGTTCTCAAAATGGGCATCGAACCCAGCTTCTTAGTTTTATATTAAGTTTTTTTATATTTTAGCATTATAACAAGTTGAAGTTACAAATACGTGCCCTCGAACTTTCCCAGTTTCTCTTGAGCCATCGGTGGTTGTTACTTTTGGTATTGTTTCTCTCTTTTGTTAATGTTAGAAAACCTTAGTGTTAGTCTGATTTTGTGTTTTACAACTTAAGCATTTAAGTTTTCAACACAAAATATTGTACCATTCCTATTTTATTATTGTACATAAATTATGTAAACTTCCGCAGGTTAAGATTTCTCAGTGTTATGTACATACTTTTTAAGATGGCTGATATGGGTATTAAAACTTTAAAGTACAGAACAACGTTTCGATTATCTTAGGTTACATACTCTGTTAACCTAAAGATGACTTATGAAGGTTGAAACGTTATTCTGTACTTTAAATAAAGTTTGAATACCCATACCAGCTGCCTGGAGTATACATTTTTACTTCTAGTGGGTTTCACGTCATCACGAATGCACATACTTCACAATCGTCTGATATTAACCATTTGCTAATTATTTGTTAAAATATACTTTCTTGCAGCCCATCTCCCGGTGTTAGCAAATTACATTTAATTGCTAAGGGGCAAGTAAATAATGAAGGAAGTGCTCTAATAGCAGCAGATACATTCGTATATGCATCATTTGGTTATACATTTTCTTTTTACTATATTTTTGCAAAAACGTTGACATTAGAGTTGAGTTCATTGGATATATATTTTAAGATATAGTGTACAGACCATTTCAATAATATTGATTTTTGTTGCACTATAATTTTTTTATAGTAATGTACAAAATAGAAACTTTTAATTATCATAAAAACAAGAGAATTGTATAGGTACAATTAAAATACGTTCAGCTTTATTTATAGTTTGTGATGAAAAGAAGTATATGTAAGATTATTAATTCTATTACTTAAAAGCTTCACTTGGTCATGGGTACAATAATATCTTTTTATCAGTATTTTTCTACACTTATCAGAAATTGTTGATTGTCAGTAAAATACAAAAAGCAAAAAGCAATATGTAGATAATAGTAAACAAAAGTAGGTACACATCATTACTGTTTTAAATACAATTTATTGCTAATAGGTTAAAAATTTAAGGTACATAAAAATTTTTCTAATAGCAGATACAGTTTTAAAAGAAGTTTTCATCTCTGTGAATCTACATTTAAGAAATAAAGGGATACAGAAGTAATTGTGAATGTTAGTTTTTGTGGTTTCTATTTGGAGTGTGTATCATCAAAGTAGTCAATATAATACATATCTAGATACAGAAATCTTTTCCAATGATTTGTTACACAGTTTGACAGTCTTGTCTGTAATTTATTATCTATATTACTAAAGTTGAATCTTATTCAGGTGTTTATAGTGTTAGGTACTTCTGCAGCCTTTCTGTATATTATATTTAAGTGTTTGATTTAAGAGATGGGAAATTTTAAATAATAAATTTAAGGTTTAAAAACATAAGTATTCAAACTTGTCTTTTTACAAAAGTATTTTGGTTAGATCTGTTAACTTTTGGAATAGTTTGCCTAATAAATTGTTTACATGTATTTGCAGGATAGAGAGGAAATTTTACATTTCATGTGGATTATTTGTTGTGGTGTTGTGTGTGTGAGAGGGATGTCAGTAGTGGGTTGAGTAGCTTCCTGTTATGTACATGGTACAGAATTTCAGAAACTGTCCCAGGTGTTCCTTATTTTCCACTATTTCATCAGCATATTAAGCTTATCTTTACAGGAAGGTACTGTAAAGATCATCTGGTGTGGACAGTGTTTTTTGATATTGAATATTGACATGTATTACATTTAAGTTGTTGAGTTCATACTGATGAATTAGAAAGAAAAGAGCAACAAAAGTAAGGCTAGTTTGCAAGAAAAGTGATTTTAATGATGCAGTATGGCAAGATTTTTAAAACATGCTGTACCATGTCCATACTTTTATGTAAAACTTATGATTTTCATATACTTCATGTTGTTTATTTTTAAGGTATAATAATTTGAATATGGAATTTGATTGTTGTCAGTACAAGAATATTAATGCTCTATGAACAAAGACCAAAATTTAAAAAAAAATCAGAACTTGATTGGGACTTAGATAATGAATATTTTAAAATACTGTTAAACAGCTCAGTTAAACTTAAGTACACACATGTATATACATGTACAGAAATGTACAAAAAAGAAAAGGCTAACTCAAACACTTTAACTTTTCTTTAGGTAAAATACCCAAAGTTTTGGTTGTATAGTTTTTTAATACAAGTGTAAAGGAATACGTGTATTAATAAAAACAAATCCTTGTCATGAAAATATTTATGAATGAAGATTTTGAAGAGAGTTGTTTAATTATATTCTTGCTATATTAGAAAATAATATACAAAACTAGGGGAAGATATGATTAAGGTGTTCTCAGTATTAAAAATAATAAAATATTAAATGTTTGAACAGTAAATAAGCTTTATTAATAACAGGGTTTTGCCTAAAAAAGTTTCAGTAGCATCCCACTTCATCATTGTGAGAAGTGATTAGTAAAAGTTAGATCTGATATACATATAGCTACATCACTTTTAGTTTCCATGTTGATATGTGAATAATTTGTAAGAATATAATGTTAATACATTTTGTGAATCATAAACCTTGCCATTTCGTGGTTTTTTTATTACTTTAATTTCATTTTTTTTCTCAAACATCTTTTGTATTTTAAATGTAGAAAAGTTTACAGCAGTGTTTTGTTTTGCTTGTTGTGAAGGTTTTTAAAATTTTGCTCTTTCAGGGATCATGCCTTATTCAGAATATTATTTGGTAGTAAATAAATTTAGCTCTCGGGCATGTATGAAATGATGTTTTTTGTACATATACCATGCTTTAGAAAATGTGTACTAGTTTTTATTTGCTGGTACATTTTCTACAACTTTTGCAATATGATCATGTTACAAGTTTTCAAAGGGAAAAATTAAGATAAATCAACCAAGAGTTTTCTCAGCTACACCTGTGAAGGTTGAAACTTAACACTGTAAAATTAGACCATAAAATATGGTTCAGTAGTTTTTGTGACATATCAGGCTCTTGTTTCTTAAGGTTTAATTCTAGTAACCTGTTTCTGAATGTTATGTCTGACAGAGTATAAAGAAAACAATCTACAAATGTGCATTCATGTGTACACGTTATGTCGTATGTTTGTGGTTGTTCTGATGACTGGCATAATTTTCCAGGTTTTGATGAGCATAGTACAGTATGAGGAATAGAATATTTAACACATTAAATAATCATGTTGCATGCAACATACTAAAAATATTTGTAATAATGCCAATAAACTGTACTATTATCAAATCTAGATATACAATATAAGAACTTTTACAAGAGAAAAAGTTGCATAGTTTTTAAGTGAATTTGGTCATTAAGTATACAACTGTTTCTTTATGTAATCTTTTGATCTTGAAAGAAACTGTGATTCTCACTTTTGTTATATCTGTATCATAATGCATGATAATTTGTGTAAAGCTAGTAAAGAATATAACCAGTAATTATACCAATCTGTTATTGCTTTGTATAACCATAAAAATGTTTGATATACTTCCATGTGTCTACAACAAGTAATAAATACTATTTGAAGAAATAACATACAATGTGTTTCTAACTGTGTGTGTATTCTTGCATTACCATAAATGGAATATATGTTGACAAAAATAGAAGTTTAAAATTTATATGCAAAATACGAGTTAATACAGTTTTCATATGAAATGAGTTAACTTTTTAGCCAGTGGTGACAGTTTTATTTTTAATATATTTTGATGGCATAACTTTCTCTTTATAAATAAATGCACAATGTGTACAATTTCTACATGTACCATATGTGACTTTAACATGTTCTGCATTCTCTAAACCAAAATGTTTTGATGTTGTTATTCTATAGCATTGTGTGTATTATGAATGTGAGTGCTGAAAATTAGTTGTATTTTTGTAATGAAGCGGGCCAAAAAAGTTATCTCCTGGAAATGAGATAATACAGTATTACAAATGTATGTCTTGCAGAATGAATCTAATGATGCTGTTCAACTTCAGGAAAAATTGGATTACTGAGTGGTTGTTTAGTTTCCTTCAACTTTACATGCAGTGAATGTTTTAGTGCACATGTGCATTAGCTATGATGACTACTCTAAATCCAGTGTACCATAATTTTTTTTCACAAGTGCTATATAGTACATGTGATTTGTTTCCATGATCAGTGAATCCCTTTCTGTGCACAGATCACAGAACTGATAGTCCAGTTTCAACTGATATCATTTACATAGACTGCATCTATCTGTATACATTATGTGAAGTGAAGGACTTCTTTAGAAAATTTTCTATCTATTCAGTTGAAACAAACTAATTTATCTTATATAGTCATTAATTTATTTAAGCTTGTGATTTTAAGTGCATAGTAGTATGAAATTCTTTATAAACTTTTTTCTGAGTTGCAAAAATATAAAACTTCTATTTTATGTCTTTACTGTATTTTTAGGTGTTGGTAAAACCAGTGTTGTGGTTCGTTACATTGGGAAGGCATTCAGTCGTCACCTGTCACCAACAATTGGTGCATCATTTTTCACTTGTAAACTGTAAGTTTCACATGACATCTAAATTAATTTGTTGAATTGTTATAAGCAATGAAATAACAAAAGAGTTGTGATAAGTATTTTGTTGAGATAATGAGATAGAGGTAACTTTTCAAAATACCCATTGGTATGAGCAAATAACTTGTTAAAACTTATCCAGGTGATGTGAGCATGTGATTTGGGTGATTATATCCACTGTATATATTAATTTTTGTAAATATACAAGCCTTCCAGGATACAAAGCTACTTACTCCACTGTTGTCATTATTCAAGATCCTTCATGTTGAATATCTATATGTACTGTTTATTTTGGGGTTTGAGACAATATTGTCATTGGCTCACATTTGCTTAATATACACATGTATGTGTAATATGCCTCAATGAATATTTTTTGTTATAGGGGTAGGAAAAGCTATACATATACAGGCAGTTTTGATTCGATATTTCACTTTAGGTCTATACATTTTTCCATTATAGCAAGATTATATTGAATATCTTGTATATATGTATCTAGCTATGTATGCAATTCAAATGATAAATACAATGTGGTGTCACCTACTGAATTATATCAAACAAAAATCCGTAAAATATTTCACACTTAGTTTTCAAGATTCAAAAAAGTAGAAAAATAACTAAGGTATGTGCTGCAATTAATTGAAAAGTTTAATATTACTACTTTCATTGGCAAAACTGGTCATGATGTGTGTGCTTCTGCTTGTATACAACTTGCAAATTTGAGGGTGTTACCCAGTGGCTATTAGTTATATAACTAAACCTCAGTGATGCCTGTTGTTCATGTTTGCTATATCTTGTACGTCTGAATCACAATATAACTATGTTTTAATGTTATTACAAGTTAAATGTATCTAATTTCACTTAGGATAAGATTGTTTCAATAAATCTACAGTGAGTTAATATTCTTTATTTGTGTAAAAAATGTTGATTGCTGAATAACTTGTCCATTTTAAGGTCTTTTGTAAGAAGCTACCAGACATTGACTAATAACCATTTATCAATATCAAGTTCTTTATTTAGACACAGGACTCTTGCTTATATATGACTAGCTCAAGTTACATAGAAAGCTGCAAAAAACAAAAATATGGCTATTATTACATGCATCTTAAACACTGCACAGTACAGTAAACTTTAAGCTGTTTGATTTGATTGCTCAGCATACATTTTTAGTTTTTTGCAACCTGTAATGTAAAATATAAATATTGATGAGTCTATTAATGTGTTATTCCAAAACTTTCATCCTTGTCAACAACTTAAGTGTTTTTTTTTTTTTGTTTTACATGTAAAGTGGTTGGTTATTCAAGATTTTTTATACTGTTGGTGGAATTAGAAAAAAAATCTTAAATACTTGTGAAATATTTTGTCATATTAACCTAGTTGCTAATATTTAGTTTAATTTGATTTCCACATTTAATCATTTCAGTCTATGCAAAGAGGTAATCTAGTTCTATCACAAGTTTTTTTTGGTTTTTTGCCAAGTAGCAAATACTAAATTGACTTTTCATCTAGGATAGACATGATTGTTTCAGTGAGTTGCATTTCATCCATCACAAACTGTTAGTGTTTTAGTTTTATTACACAGTAGATAATTTATTTCTTAAGAAACAATTTGCCTGTGAAATTCTGAAAGCCTTTACTTGTTTAGTTTAAATTCGTGTTGTCAAAAGAATATGACAAAACATTTATAAATGTCATTTTCCACCCTCCCACTTTATGTGTGAATTGTTATACAAGTATCGGGGATCTTACATAAGTTCTGTTTTCCTATGATAGTTTATATTTTTTATTTCTGTTGTCTTTATTGAACTACTGGCCAGAGGTAATGGAACTGCTTGGCAACACCAAATGATGCTTTATTTTTATTCATATCGTGGTTTGAGGAACACTAGTAATTGATTAGAAAAAAAAAACAACAACAAATAATAACCCATTATTAAATATAATTTATTTTGATAATGTCGGTGTTTAAGTTACTAAATTTTATATTTTTATACATGCACATTTACAAGATTGTTAAATTTACCCTAAATTTATTCTTAAATACTTGTTCTTTTATAACCCTTTCACAAACCTTTATCATTAATACTTCACTTCAAAAATCTATGTATCCTGTTTTTAGAAATTGTATACCATAAACATTTGCATTTATATAATATATTTGTAATTTTTAATTTTGTGATATTATCAAAGATTTATGATTATAGGGAATTGACCTGAATCATTTAAAACAGTGTATAATTGTGTGTGTGTATGTGTGTATATATATATGTATGTATGTGAATTTTACTGCACTTAAAATAGTAATATTATAGGCAAATTAGCTGAAGTTACAATAACAGCTATATAAAAGATTTAGAGAGAGAGAGAGACCATGTTGGAAAATTCTGTGCAAAATCATTAAGTTTTAAATATTTACCTTGTGAAGAATAGAATTCTAAGAAGTTCTTTCACCATAATTTTGTATCAATTATCAAGTAGGTTAGTATAATAATTTTTATTCATACATTTTTAAAAAATGGAAAATTACCCATTTTTTATTATACAACTATAAAGTTAATGTATCCAGTGTTTTTATTTTATTTTTACTTTGTTTTCAAACTATTGAAATATTTAAAATCTAAATTATTTTCCAATAGGACTATTCAAGGTTTCCATGTTAAGTTGCAGATATGGGACACAGCTGGTCAGGAGCGTTTTCGTTCAATGGTGAGTTACTCCATAATGGATGAAGAATAGTTTGTTTTTAATGTTGCTGCATAACAATTGTACTTTCTTGAATTGTTAGCCATAAACCATCCGAGGACATTAGTTTGTACATTTTAACTTGCAAATGTGAAATGTGACAACATGCATACCAGTATTCAGTGTACATGTATGTATTGTACATACATATGACTTTGGTAATAACTTTAAGTGGAAGAACCTGCATACAGTAAGGCTTACATGTTACATGTACATTTACTTATTGCTGATGACCAGAGTAGTATTATGTATCGTGTTTCCTAAGTTATGTTCCCTCTCAATTGTAAACCCAACATTCAATTTGACAATTGGCAGTTGCAGTTATATTTCCAGATTTTATTTCATGTAAACCAAATTTAATAAAGACTACATCAAAAGAAACTTTTAATTTCAACATTTCTATTTTAATTTTATTTTTGGATGGAACTTGTTAGAAAAACCTTGAACAAATTTTCAAAAATTGTTGTACATTTTCTCTAGTTGATACACACGTGTGTTTGCCATCTGTTGTGACCCATGAAGGGAGAAGAGAGGATCTTGATGGTTGAGGGGTCTAACTTCAACACACCATTTTGGCCTTGAATTTCTGTAGACAAGCAGTCTTGGGGTGGCCTCTTCATGGTCAATTCACTGGTCTACTTGGGTTAGGGTCAACTGAGTACTAGTGTTGGACATTCTCAACAGATGTTGTGGACATTGTGTCTGATGCTGGGGTTTGGGTATAGTGCTTGTGAAACCATGGTGTTGCTGAAATGTCCTTGTTTGGCACTTTAGCAATTCCTCTTGCAGGGCTTTGTGGTGGGTGGGGTCAGTTGTCACTGAAATGTATTCCTTTTGCTATGGATACCTCCATTTATTAAAAATATAAATTAAAAAATAAAGCCAATAGATTATTGGAAAATGGGCACACAAGGACAACTGTACAGGCACCATCAGTCTGATTCTGTACCTCGATTTCTAATTATACATTTCTTCTCCGAGAAATCCTTAGGGCAGATGTCTCCCTTTCCTATTCAGAAGGGATTAGAGGCTTGCTGGCTCCCATAAATCAATAAAGAAGCTATGCTCTAAGGACATTTTGGTAGAAACATCATACAAAACTTTTTGAAATTAAATGCCATTGGGGATATACCCATCAAGGTTATGCCCCACACAACTTTGAATTGTTTGGTCATCATTTTTAACTCATTGTCTTTTTATCTGGTACTGATGCACCAATGTGTGTGTGTGTGTGTGACATTCAAGTCACTTTAGCCCACATTTTACAATTGTGCTGTCACTATAACTGAGAGTGATGGTGCCATTTTAAACATATTTTTACTGTGGGTTCACCCTTGATGTTGAACAGTGTCATTTGCAATGGAGATACTGTCCACCTCAACTGTGTTTATTAAATTTATAAAGGCCATTGGCCTTTTTAACTCTACATTTTAAATTCAAAGTTGGACTCTGTTTTGCTTTATCATGATTCCTTTTTATGTATTTTAATTTTACTTTTATTTTTTACTAGTGGTTTGACTCGGGTAGACTAGTTGCTTTGCACCAATAAATGCTAAACAGCCAAGTATGGGTGGGTGCAAAAAGGTTAAACAAACAAATTGTGTATTATACATGCAAGTCGTCTAGTAGCTAGTTTTATGTTCATAATCAGAAAGCTGCTGTCTGAGTCAGCTGTAAGATGGCAATTGGCATTAAGCTTCCACCCTCACTTTCAAGGAAATTTTCTTATTCTAAGGAATTTGTGAGGAAACCTAGCTTATATAAAGAATTTTTAAAAATGTGGAGGTGTAGATGGTAAATGCCTAGTACAGAAAATTTTATTTTTTAAATTTTAGTATATTTAAATCATGTGATTCATGTTTTTATTGACATTTGATAAATTCTTTTTAATTGGGTATTTAAAAAGTTGCTTTTAAACATTTAAGTTTTTGTCATAAATATGATATGATTGATTAATGATTTGTGAGTTTTTAATTACCAGTGACAGTCCAGTTTTAAAATGACGTAAAATCTGCAATATTTTCACTTTTGTTGAAGTGTTGCACTTGATTTGTCTGTACAACCCTCATTACGATTTGTAATTCGTCCATGAAATATTTAAAATCTTAAAATAACTGTATACTCAATAAGATGTAATAATTATAGAAACTACACTAGCATATAAAACTAAATTAGCATAGTATTAAAAAGTTGTTTTTCTACATTAATATATTTTGTCATGTACAATTAGAAAATGTTTTTAAAGGAAAAAATTTAGCTGTAGTATTTTAAGAATTTTTAACACCTTTTCAAGGAACCTTAAATGTACTTCTTTCAAGAAACATCATTCATCATGCTGTCAACATGGTCAACATCTTTCTGGTTTGGTCCCCATGCATGTGTGTGTTTGGCCTATCACTTAATCAGGCTCTGCTGATTGCAATATTAAGTTATGAGAAAAATAATGTATCTTTAATATTAGAAACTTCTGTATTGATAGTATTTGTAAACTATATATGCTGAAAAATTTTCAAATTTAGTTCATCTTTTTTTCTTTTGCTTGGTTTTTTATACTTTAATTTCATCTTGTGAATGGGAGCTTATGTGATCTCTTCTTTAATACTACATATTCATCTTTGTTGATAATCAACTTCACAGAATATACCTTAATGTTGTTAGTTTTGTTGATCTTTTCTTTTTTTAAATTGTCCTGTTAATCAGTTTACAAACATAAATTATTGAGGGTACAGGAATGTAACAGAGTAGAATTTGACCTTTTGAAATTTCGAACAATTTGCCAATCAGAGGTTCAAACCTTTTGATGGTACTAATTTGCATAACTTGTTGAAGACATATTCATAACCACTAGTTAATGTTTTAAAACCTTTATACTAATACAGTTATCTACCTTACTTTACAGGTAATCTATATGAAGGAAAAAGTCACACATAGCATAAAATTGTTATATAGAACAGTAAGCATGTTTAAAATATAAAAATAGTAAACATTTTGTTGTTTCTATAAATTTATTTGATGCTACATGCAATACTTGTATAGTTGCATAAAGTAAGCTTGTTATAAATTGAAATTAACTTTTTTTTTACACATTCTTTTTTAAGTTAAGATAAATGTAGAAAAACTTTTTAATTTGTTTTTAACAATAGTTTGGCTTACTGGGTTTCTTATATTTTGCAGCCTTTATGCCTTCAAACCATAACTTTTAACAAACACCCTATTGTGGTCAAGTAGAATAACTGCAGAAGAGTTAAATAAATCAAATCTTTATTTAACAGCTGTAGCCTTCTTAATATAAAATTGTGGATAAAGTAAGAAACGTAACTGTCACGATAAAAACAAAATAGAAAAGGATACAGTATTTGATGGATTTATTATGTATATATTTTAATATTGATGTTTGTGTCAGTTAAATGTATATTTAGAAATGCATGTTAACTTGTACTGTTAAATTGGTATTGTAAAATATCCAACTTTTATCTAGAGTTGTAAAAGTTTTTAAGTGTAATTATCAGTGTATGAATGTATGTAAATGTTAGTGTATTGCCATTATTGTTATGTAGGCTAAAATGTCTAGAAACTCCAATGTAACCAACATGGTTTTTTATGAGACGGTGCTATTTGTTTGCTGTAAAACTTGAACTGCAAATTTGTGACTAAAAATGTTTATAGATTTTGAACATTACAAATAATTTAATTTTGGCAAATTAACATGAAGTGTTAATATATTTACAAAGACGTTATATAACTTCAGCTGTGAAACATTTACATGCATTCAGCAAAGAGCTAGCTAACTGCTGGTTAACCCTTTTGTGACAGGTCATGGGTTAAAGGCCATGTCATCACATTTGTTGATTTGCATTCAAAGCTTTTTTTATTGAACTACTACGATTTTTTTTTATTTATATCAAAGTTTGAATCAAATTTTATATTTATAATACAAAATACAAATCTTTAATATTATATGCAAGTTAATATTTAAAAGAAGACCCTTAAGTATAGGTTTAAGTGAGTCGCATGGTATGTTGAATGCACCATTGTTTAAAATTAGATATTTATGATGTCAGAATACTAAGTCTATAGTCTTGTACAAATTAAGAACTATAAGTTACTAATATCAAGCTGTAATGTAAAATAAGAACCTTATAACTATTTATCTTGCTGATGTATGGCTTATTGAATCAAACACAGTGGCTCTATTCACCTCTTTCCATTTTTGAAAATGGTCCTTTCCATACACTTACTTTAATATGACATGGATAACCAATCAATAGCTTGGAATGTCCTAAGAGTGGTTTTCTCAGCCATTTTAATCTGTTAAAATGCTACCATGTTCTTTTGATCCAAGATTTCAAACTAGTAACAAAACACTATTTTCACAAATAAATTTTTAGTAAAGATATTTCATTAAAAATCTGATTTTTTTTTTTTTTTTTGGGGGGTAAAATTATTTGTAATCTTTACTAAAATTCTACCAAATTTTGTGAAGATGCACATGTTGTATCAAAAGTTTATAATGCAAATAATTAACATGTGCAAATGTGTAGATGAACTTGTTTATATTATACTGAGCCCTATAGCAAAAGATTTAAAGTGAATTGTATCTATATCACCTCAGTATTAATTTGCCCGTTCCTCGCTAGTACAGTGATAAGTCAATGGATTTACAATGTTAAAATCTGGTTGATTTTTCCTGGTGAACTTAACAGATAGCCTGGTGTGGCTTTGCTATAAGAACACACACACACACACACACACACACACACACACACACACACACACACACACACACACACACTACCTCAGATTTTGATCAGACAGAAGACTTAATATTGTTTGTAAACATTTTGTTTGTAAATCATTATGTTTAATAACTATTTGTAATAATTATTATAATTGTATTGTTTGTATATTAAGAATATATTTATACTAAAAAAGAAAGAAAACTGTGTATCAGTGTTGTTGGTAAATATCATAAATATAACACATGTTGACATTTAATTAACTTTCTAAATTTAAACTATCATTTAACAGTTTCAAGCTATTTCATATTGTATTATGTAACATAATAAATTGGGGACTTGTGTCTGAAATTTGAGTAGGTCAAAATTTATTTTAAATTAAAATTCAGTTTATATTTATCAGTGACAAGGTTTGATCATGTAGGCTTATTGCCAAAATTGTGAGGGTTATTGTAAACAAAATAATTAATCTTGTATGGAATTCTTCCACAAAAAAGGAGATTTATTTTGATTGATCGATGCTGTAATTCTATGCATGTTGGCAACAGTTTTGACAAACTAAGATAATTGTGTCTGAAGAATTTTTAAATGCTGTACAAGTGATGATCTCAAAACTGTGGATGGAAAGAAATTTAGCACTACAGGAAGCAGCTGATCTTTCCAATGATTACACTTTAACACACAAAACCAATTCTCATAAAAGAAATTCCTGCCAGCTCAACAACAACCTGTACCTTTTCAATTCACTAAGGATTCTTCCAAACATAATTCAACTCTCCTAGTTAAGTCTTCTGACAATCAGGATAAAACATCATAGTTTGTGTGCCACTTTTGTAAAGACCCTGGTCACGTTATGTTTGAAAAAGGGATAAGAAAAAAGGTAAAGCTGATTTTGTCAGGGTGGAAATTAGACATTTTGTCTGTTGGTTTTGAGTCTTTCACAAATAACAGTTAACTCCATTTCCATACATATTCTGTGTGATCTATGGCAACACAGTCATTGTTGTTAGGAGGTATATTGCCTTTTGACCTGAGTTTTGCAATTGATGAATTTATTGCTCAGTGTATTGAGGGTGGCTTTGTTAATGTGTTTTCATAATATTTATTTAACATCAAACCTAGTTTTGTAATTAGTTGTAGTTGGAGCAAGACCTACTCTGCAAATTAAAGGCATATTGTTAAGAAACAAGTTGGCTGGGAAAAAAGTTGTTGCTAAACCTAAAATGGACAGTGAGTCAATCTGTTTCATCTAAGTGATGTTGAGGAGGAGGAGAAATCAAATGTTTTCCCTATGTGCTGCAATCTGAGGTGAGGCCAAAAACAAAGGCTGGATATGTATTCACAGGATAATATTATGGATATGTTTCAAATCTTTTGAATCCAATGTGTATCTTGTGGATAATTGTTATACTAGTGATTTCTTGGAGTGACAATGATAGATGTGAGGGATCTGGTTCAACTGGTGAAATTTCATTTGCAAGAAGTAAACTGACTGCCAAGCAGGAAGAGTATCTGCAGGTCTTTCTACTACTTTAAATATGCACTCCCAAAAAGATGAACTGGAGAAAGTTTCAAGTGGTTATTTTTCAAAAAAATTTTATGCTCTGAAATGGAAACCACCAACTGTGTCAGCTTCAGAGACTGGGGCTGTAGTTTATCAAATTGCTCTTACAAAAGCATATTTTCTGAAATATTGGTAGCTACTTGTAGACTCCGCATAAGAGGTCACTTGGATGTCAACAAGACATGACAAAATTGAGACATTTCTTTTGGCCAAAAGTGAGGGAAGACTATTCTGTTTTGTAAAACTTGTCATACATGTCAATTGATCAGAAAACCTAATTAGAAAATTACTGTTGCTCCTTTAAAACATATCCCATTTCTTGAAGAATCTGTGTGTGATTGTGAAATGTGTGGGACTTTTACCAAAATCTTAGTCAGGGAACCAGTATTTGTTGACTATCATTGGTGCATCCACTTGCTGTTCTGTTATAATTAGATTACAAAGATATTGAACACCCCATTTGTTATTTTTCTATAAAGTTTAAGTGTTCTCAAAAAAATGTATTCTACTGTGGTAAAAGAAACATTGGCCTTTTATATGCAAAAACGGCTCGTTTGGGTTGAGAAAATATTTTACATAGAGCGAACAACGTTTCAACCTTCTTCGGTCATCGTCAGGTTCACAAAGAAAGAGGTAACTGACCGGAAGCTGACCACATGTTTGAAAGGGGTTGTGTAACTGTGTGTCGAAATGTAGAGGGCTGTATTAGATGTTTGAATATACAAAAATATAGGTATAAAGGCGTTCCTTTATATTGGTTTACAAATAACCAACATTTGGCCAAAATTAGTAACAAAATATGACATTCCAGTTAATACCAAATTTATTCAAAACCAGGCACAAAACTGAGGTCTATACTATGTAAAACTACACTGACAAACACAACACCAACATTATTTATAAAATACAATGTGATAACTGCCACGACTTCTATATTGGAGAAACAAGTAGGAAAATGGAAACCAGATTCAAAGAACATAAAGTCACCTTCACACGTTTTGAACACTGCAAGTCAAATAAACACAACATAACCATAGAAAACACTCAAATACTAAATAAAGAAACAAAGCGTAAACAAGCATAAAATTAAAGAAGCCTTACTTATACAACAACTTAAACCCAAAACAAACCAATATAAAGGAACGGCTTTATACCTATATTAATATAATAAAATAAATAAAATTATATAAATTTAAATTGTTAAATTGGAGTTTTAATATTACAAGAGTATGATTTGAAGATAATCCAAGTCAAAGGAGTTGATAATATCTGTGCTTATGCACTTTCACATGCTGTGCAATTTTAAGATTGTAATATTATTTCTATTGATTTTGTTATTTATATACTGTCATGATTATTGAAGTTGTATAATTCTTTGAGTTAATATATTTAATGTGTTGTGTTAAAAATTGTCTAATGCCAATTTTTATTTCTTTAAGTAGTGGGGAGGTGTTAGATTTATATATCTATTTTAGTATCAATGCTTGTTTCAGTTACATGCATTTCTAATCTAAGTACATATTTAACTAGTACTGTTAATTATGTATTGCAAAATTTCCAACTATTCATTAAAGTTGTAGAAGTTTTTTTGAGTGTAAGGATCAACAATGTATGTGTGTATGTAAACACCAGTGTGTTGTCAGTGTTGCACAGGCTGATATTTCTGAAAACTTTCATCATGCCTATGAAATGCAACCAATGCTATTCATCACACAGTATATATTATTGGTTTGCTATGGTTGATATACTATAAACCTCAGAAGCTATAACTTTGATTAACACTTATTAATCAGGAACCTGTTTTGACCAGGAACATTTTATACGTTTTGAATATTACAGACCATTTAACTTCACCAGATTAACATTGGATGTTAGTATTTTTACAAAGACATTGCACAACTTAAGTTGTGAATATTTTTTGTGTTATCTGCAAATAACTAGCTAGCTATTGGTAAAGTGAATTATATTGTATATCAGCTGAAAATTAATTTGCTAATTGTGAACTCTAAGATATCAAGGAAGTTCCAGATTGGATAGAAGACTCAATATTAAGTTTGTAGAACTTTTGTATAAAAATAATTATTTTTAATAAGTATTTATAATAATCATAATTATAAATTGTATTATTGTTTTTTAATAGAAATACTGTTTTTATATACAGAAAACTTTGAATCAATCTTGTTGGCAAATATTGTGAATTTGATGCATATTGACATTTAACTTCTAAATTTAAATTCTTTTATTGAAATTGTAATTCATAACTAACAATTAAATTAGAAAATTAAAAACATTTTCCTCGATAACAAGTTACAGGAGAGTATTAAGTCACATTTTGTATTGATTAATTAAACATGGACTTCGGTAAAGGGGGAATTTAGAGTTACACAAGTGCTTTTCTTTCAACACTAAAATTCTTAGTGTTAGCAAACTTTTTTATTTTACTAGATCATTTCTTGTACCTTTGTGTACTAAGCATTCAGTATATCTTGCTGAAGGAATGCAGTTACTAAACATCCCCCCTTCCAAGATTCCCTGCAGTAGTTGTTCCAGTGCACAGAAGAAACACATAATTCACATACATTTTTATTTTTTAAAATAAAACATAACCTTTGTTTTAAGGAATGGTCAGTATACATGTCAAAGATAATATTCCAAGTGAGTGACAGTTAATGCATGATTATTCAAATATTAAGTGGATGTTGTTAATGAGAAAGAGAGAGAACTTTTGAATGCCACTTGACTTTTCCTATTAGAAAAAAATTATCTTAAGAATTCCCACACTTAATTTTTACCTCCTTGCATTACTTTGTTTCCTAACATTGTTTTCAAAAATTAATTTAAACACATTCAATGGTTACAAGTTTAGCAGATACTAAGATAACACTGTATTTGTAAAATATGATGATGGTGTGTTAGAGTTGTTCCTTGCCATTTCTGGGAGATATGTTCAAGAAATTGCTGTAAATGCTGAAACTGTGGATACCGTTAGTAACAGAGGTACTGGTGGCAGAAGAAGCACACAGACTTGGAGAGATACGATTTAGAACCTGCATCAATATATTATGGTTATACAAAAACAGAACAAGTGAGATGTTGTAGTACATAGTGCGGGATGCACAGTGCATACCTCGCACTAGTTTTTGAGAAATAGACTGCATTATACTCTTGAATACTCAAAACAGCAAATGGGAAAAACAACAAATGACTAGGAATAACTGTATAGAAACAATTAATGAAAACTTTTATCATTGTGGCAAAAAAAATCTTAGTTTTTTCTTACTTTTAATATACAGAAGTATTGCGCCTGAAAAAGTAATTTTACATTTCAAACTGAAAAGTTAATCACTAACATGCTTATTTTCCGTATTAGTCACTTATACAAATTGGTAACTTTAAAATAAACTATTTGTACATAAATCAAAACTGATGCTGTGTACTTGTAGCAAGATTCTTTGCTGATGGAATTTATACCAGAATAATTTCAGCCAGTGTGTCTAAGCACTAAGCAACAAGGCTTATATAATAACTCCTATGTTGTATATCTAAAATAATTGTGGTTTTACAAGAAATTTTGTGGAGAATGTTGCATATGTTTTTATAATTTAAAAAACCTTTTTATCTGTTTTGAATAGCCAAAAAATGCAATTGTGTATTCTGAGTGAAACCACTTGGGTTGTAGAAATATATATTTTAGTTGTTGTATTCAGTAGTATGATATAAATGTTTCTTTTATTAAAGGCTCCGATGTACTACAGGAATGCTAATGCAGCCTTGTTGGTTTTTGACATAACCTCATATGAAAGTTATTTAAACATGAAGACATGGGTTATGGGTAAGTGAACTTTGTGTGTACGTCTTAATGTATTTTACATTGTAAGTATACAAATGTTATTACTGAGGTTTGGAAATATTAATCATATAATTATTTGATCTGTTTAATTGATGTAGTTGTTATATAACAAATGTAAAATTGACACTAATATACAATAACTTTTTGTCATTTAGAGCTGGGCAATTAAATCAGTTAACCTTGTAAATCCTCATGACTCAAGAGTTTTGAGTTTGGTTTTTGTTGCCACCAATCAGCTGTGGCAACAATACTGAAATTATCGAACATTTTTACTAATTTTGAATTGCTGACTGGATGGAAGGCAAATGGCCAGTTGTAGAGAAAATTTTGGAAAGTCTAAATACTTTGCAAAATCGTTTAACAAAGTTTAGAATTTTACTGGATAGTCAACATGGCTTCACTTAGAGAAGATCTTGCCTTACAAATCGTTTGACGTGCTTTGAAATTGTTAGTGCATATGCAGATGAAGGTAGGAATGTAGATTTGGTGTATCTGAATTTTCGGAAAATGTTTGACAATGTGCTATATAAAAGGCTTGTAAAGAAACTTCTTTGGTTTGGGGAATAAGTTAATTAATTGGATATGAAAGTGGCTTGATGGAAGAAAGCAGAAGGTTGTTATAAATGGGGGTTCAGTCACACTTGATTAATGTTGCAAGTGGGGTAGCTCAGGGCACAGACAGTTGCTCTTTCTGACTTGTATTAATGACATAAATGAAGGAATGGTCAATCACTTAAATTTATTGACTATATCAAGGTCTTGGATATTGCTGGCTGTGAAGAGGATGCTGCTGATTTACAAAAGGATTTAGATCATTTAGTGGGTTGGGCAAATAAAAATGCAGATAAATTTGAATTATGATAACCTACATACAGTATCTTGCTTTTATTATAATATGGATGGGAACAACCTTAAGTGTCAGAGTAAAGGATTTTAGTGAAATCAATCTTTTAAGCCATCCAAGCAGTGTACTGTTGCTAGTGGTAGGGAAATAAGATTTTAGGTTGTATCTGTAGAAACAATGAGTACAACTCTAAAGAGGTTATAATTTCATTGTCTAGGTCACTGGGTAGGCCACATTTGGAGTATTGTGTAGAGTCTTGGGCTCCTTACTTTAGGAAAGACATTGAATTGTTGGAAAGGGTTCAAAGGAGAGTTACCAGAATGGTACCTTGGATGGAGGGATTGTTATATGAGAAGAGATTATGATCCTTAAAATTGTTTTCTCTTGACAAAAAAAAATAGTTAGGGAATTTGATTGAAGTTTAAGATTGTAAAACGAACTGGTAATGTTTATGCGTCAACATTTTTCATGTTTTACAGCAAGAATTATAGAACTAGAAGACACAAATTTAGAATGGGTTGCTTTCTGATGTTGTTGATTCAGTAAATTTGAGTAAGTTTTTAAAAGAAAGCTTGATAGATATAAATAAGGGCTGGTTTTACTTTTATTTATTTAATAGTTTGGCTTCGAGGGTTGGACAGCTAAGATAGACCAATGAGCCCTTGTTGTCTGTAAACATGCTATAATCTAGCTTGTGTTCACCATGTTGATATATGGTCTTCAACAGTAAATTCTCTTTTGCTAGGTCATGAATTTACTAGTTTAGTGAAGGATTCTTAGGACAAGATAAGCCATTTTGTCAGTTAGCATTGAGCTATTGACTAGTAATCAGGCAGTGTCCTCACATGTTGTTGTGGAGTGTGAAAATGTCCAAATAATAATCTAACTGTAATAAGTAGATAAAAAAAACAACAAAAAAACAAGTTAGCAAATTTTGGTATGTTGGTTTATTGGCAGAAATTGGTAAATAATTTCCCCAGTCATGATGTTAAAAAATGTCTGGTTGGTTGGGTTACAGTACAGACATACTTTTAATCTTGGTCTGAGTTTCATAGTTGTGTTTACATAAAATTGTAAACTTGATCTCAAGAATTAAATGTATGTAACTTGTACCTAGTATTACATCAGTAGCCTATCATTTCTACTCCAATGTTCTTGTACTCTTGTACACTTCAAAATTATGGTCTTAACTAATGCTTCAACAAACAAAACTAACATCTACAGAGTAAAATCATGTAGGAACTTGGAATCATCTATCCAAATGGTATCAAACAATATTTTACTTTTGTGTGATATTGCCTTCTACTTATGTACTAGATAAGAAACTTCTCTGAGTAGCTTAAGTTTTTACAGTAAACAAGTATCTCATTTTTAAGACCGTCAATAGTTTCATGTGTGTCTGCAAGAACTTAAAATATGAAATTTTGGATAGTCAGTTTTGGATGTGGTTTTCAAAAAAATACTTCTGTCCCTAATAATGGGAGATGTATTTAACTAGCAGAGATCAGATGTAGATCTACAGCTGAAATTTGTTTATTTGCAGTTTTAAGTAATAAGTGTTTAATAAATGTAATAAAAAAAAAATCTAGTTATAATCGTCATGAAGTAATGTCTATTTTCATTAAAAGAAAACGCAACAAAACTTGTGGAAATTTGTAGAGAAAACCTATGGAACACCATTTTTATTTTGAGCTTTTTATGGGTTTAGTATTACATTGTTCAGTTTATGATATTGTGATCTAAGCTTTTTCATGCACTCACTTAGTGTTGTGTATTTTTTGGGCATATTTTTTCTCATTTTCTCTGAGTTTATAGTATTCATTTACAAGATATATGATGTCTGATCACTGGGTTTTTAAATTTTCATTTTCTTTTTGCATGAGAGGTTCTTTCTATTCAAGAGACTGCCTTCCATAAAAACCCCTCACTCCTACAACAAGCCTTATGGATCAACAATTTGTTTTCTTGTGATCCTTTGTTCTCTTTTATGAGCCCGTCCTCAAGAATTTGTCACAGTACCTAAACTGTGCATGTACAACTTCAAACATTTTCTTACCATTTCTTCCTTCTCCACTGCTTGTCTCTCTGATTGAGTTACTTATTCATAAGGGCTGGACCAGAGTTTACTCCCACATCAGCATGCTTGACCTTCTTGCTCTTTGTTGCCTCTACAGGTGGTTAACTTGGTTATGTTCCACTCAATCTATTCCAGGGTGGAATTTCCATGTTTCCACCATTCTTAAGGCTCCTGTTCCAGAGCCTTTCGTTTCTGAGCATCAGTCATACACTTCTGAGCTTGTTCATACCATTTGCCAGGAACTTCAATCTTGATTGTGAACTGTCTATTTACCATTTATATTCTATCAGTGGAATAGCCTCTAGAACCCAAGGTCTTCTGTGGAATGTACTGTGTTGATCATGCCTCTCTAATGCACTTTTGCCAGCCTAGTTGTTTCCAGGGTTCTTCTCCTATGATCATCTATTTATTCTCTGACTCTGGCTGGATCTTATTTTTTTATTTTTGTCATCTCTTGAACCACCTTTGCCTTATTCCACTTGATACTTGGACTCCACTCCTCTTCCCATTATCCTCTCTTGCTTCAGTTTCCTTCCTTGTAGGATATTTATCCTTTATATATGAATTCTCATTTGATCTGTCACCTGTCAGGCTTGCTTTTCCACCAATGTTTCATTTTGTCTCATTAGTTCATCTACCTTATACCTTCTGGCAGCAGTTGTGTGTATCACCTTTTTGCCTTAATTACTTGGCTGTCTGATGGATTGTCTTCCTTCTTGTCAGTTGGCCCCCTCGGTGTGGATTCCTGTTCTTGGTGAGGGGACCTCCCAGGGAAGGTTCTGTTCTGTCTGGTTACCTTCTCTGGGATCTAAACATTCACCCACGTGTTTGCTGTGCGTGGCGACTCGTGAAGGGGAGGAGAGGATCCTGGTGGTTGAAGGGTCCAACCCTAACACACCACTTTGGCCTCAAATTTCTGTAGACGGGCAGCCTTTGGGTGTCCCCCCTTGGGTCAATCGGCTGGTCCACTTGGGCTAGAGTCAACCAAGTACCAGTGTTGGAAGTTCTCAGTGGGTGTTGTGGACATTGTGCCTGATGTTGGTGTTTGGGTATAGTACTCGCAAAACCCTGGCATTGCTGCATTGTCCTTGCATGACTTTGTAGTGTGTTCCCTTGTAGGGCTCCATGGTGGGTGGGGTCAGTGGGTACCGAAATTTTTCTTTTTTTCCTATGGATCCTTCTTCAAAAAATTTAAATAAAATAGTTAAAAAAACAGTCAATGGGTATGCGACCATGTCTTGAAGACTCTGAACAGCAATCTTCAACATCTGTAACACACATACCTCATTTTCTTATATTACATTCTCTTTTGGAAAAACCTTTAGGGCAATTGTCCCCCTTTTTTATTCAGAAGGGACTAGAGGGACTTGCTGGCTCTCCAAAGTCAGTAAAGAAGCTTCGATCTGGAGACATATTGGTTGAAACATCCACATCCCAACACAGTGAACTCCTCTTGAATTCAAAGGCAATTGGGGATATACCTATTGAGGTTACACCTCATGCTACTTTGAATTCATCACAAGGAGTTATTGTTGAGAGGGATTTGAAGAACATCCCTGAGTCGGAGATTCTTGCTGGTCTCTCCACTCAAGGAGTTTCTGCAGTGAGGTGCATCTCCACTCGCAAAGATGGAGTTGCACTGCCAACAGATACCCTCGTTTTGACATTTATTTCATCACGTGCACGTGCCACCATCAAGGCAGGTTATCTCATTTGCAGGGTTCGGCCATACATTCCAAACCCTCTCCGATGTTTCCAATGTCAGAGATTCGGCCACTCAAAGACATCTTGTTGTGGTTCCCTTACATGTGCTTGTTGTGGGGGCAAGAATCACGATGCCTATGAATGTGACATGGACCCTCATTGCGTCAACTTCAATGGTTCTCACCCCTCCTACTTTCGTTCTTGCCCAAAATGGTTAGAAGAAAAAGAGGTGCAGCGTTTGAAAACGATACATAACATTAGTTATCCTGAGGCTCGGAAATTGCTGTCCACCACTTCATCTCGGACATATGCTGCTGCACTTCATTCCACAACTACAGTGGGAGTGCAGACAGATCTCTCTGTGCCTCCAAGAGAATCATTTTCAAAACAACTGAAAAGCCTTTTGACCTCCGTGGTTAAAAAGGTTGATGAATCGACTTCCACACCCATTTCTGTTCCTCCCATACCTTCCAACAAACCTCAAGATCCACGTCCTTTAGTTTCAAATACAGGCATTTCTTCTGATAGATCTTTTTCTCCCACCACAAGAGACAAAACAATTATTCGTTTGCGTCCTCAGTCACTGGATTCCCCTTCCAATAACAAAAACCTGCCCACCTGACCCAGAGCAGGATCCATGGAGGTTGATATACCTCCTCGGACTAAAGACAGTAAAGAAAAAAGAAGTGGTTGTAAACCGAAGGGTTCTCCAGCCACTTCACCTACTCGTTCTTAAAAATGGCCACCTTGATACAATGGAACTGTCGAGGTTTACGTTCTAATCTGGATGATATCAAAATGCAGATTGCTTCCTACCATCCTGTTTGTCTTTCTTTACAAGAAACATTTCTCAAAACTGCTGATACTGTCTCCATTCGGCAGTTTTCTCTGTACAGAAATGACAGGTTGTGTGATGGTCGAGTACATGGAGGGGTGGCACTGTTGGTTGATCAACACGTGTCCACCCTGTCTTTGTCACTCAACACACCCTTGGAGGCTGTAGCCATCCGTGTTTCCTTGGGTCATACCATCACTGTTTGTTCTCTGTACCTGTCCCCTGGAGAGACATATGATCACTCAGATCTTGATGCTCTCGTTGAACAATTGCCATCTCCATTTCTAATCCTAGGGGATTTTAATGGACATCATCCCCTCTGGGGAAGTGCTATTATTGATGGGAGTGGCCGATCTGTAGAGCGGATGCTCTCTGATCACAATCTTTCTCTTTTCAATACTGGTTCTTCCACTTACTTTCATGCACCTGGTCAGTCCTTTACTGCTATTGATCTCTCAGTTTGCTCCCCTTCATTATTCTCCCATTTTTCATGGAGGGTTGACAATAATTCACTAGGCAGTGATCATTTTCCGATCCTTTTGAGAGAGACTGGCCGTGGTCGATGCCACCCTACCCGCGTGCCCCAGTGGAAGCTGGATCAGGCAGACTGGTCCACTTTCACTACTCTCACAGAACTTGATCTTGCCATTGTAAATCAGCCATCAATAGACGACTGTGTAGCAGCGGTAACTGACTGTATTACACATGCAGCTGCTCAGTGTATTCCTAAAACCTCGACACGTTTTCCATGATATCCTCGTCCGTGGTGGAATCCTGCTTGCCACTTAGCACGGAAGGCTCAAAAGCGGGCCTGGGATACTTTTCGTAGATATCCCACACTTTCAAACCGGGTTGCTTTCCAGCAGGCCCGTGCACATGCTAGGTGGGTAAGTCGTCAAAGCCAGAAGTAATCTTGGATTAAGTTCACAACCAGCATATCTTCTACCACCAGTTCCAAGATCATATGGGACAGGATTCGAAAGGTTAATGGGCACTACAATTCTGTCCCCCTCTCGATCCTACTCTCTGATGGTCAGGAGGTGACTGATGTTCGGAACATCGCTAACACTCTAGGTGAAAGCTTTTGCCGGATATCTAGCACTTCTGCTTGTTCCTCCACCTTCCTGGCCATCAAGACTCGGACAGAGCTATAACCTCTTTCCTTTCGAACTGTTTCTTTGACTATAATTGTCCCTTTACCCTGGTGGAACTAAAAATGGCCCTTCATCGGTCTGCCAGTACGTCTGTTGGACCTGATGATATTCATTATGACATGCTGCACCATCTATCTCCTGCTTCTCTTGATGTCCTTCTGATTGTTTTCAACCGGATCTGGCAGGAGAATGTTTTTCCTGATGCCTGGCACCAGGCTATTATTTTACCTTTCTCTAAGCCAGGGAAAGATCCCAAGATTCCTTCAAACTACCGTCCAATTGCTTTGACGAGCTGTCTCTGTAAAACCTTAGAGAGGATGGTTAATGCTCGTCTTGTTTGGTTCCTTGAATCAAACAACCTCCTCTGGCCCACCCAGTGTGGGTTCCGTTGACAGCACTCCACCACAGATCACCTAATTTGTCTTGAAACATCTATCAGAGAAGCCTTTCTCAACCGCCAACATCTTGTATCAATATTCTTTGACATGGAGAAGGCTTACGACACAACATGGAGGTATGGCGTTTTGCGAGACCTCCATATATATATATATGGGTTACGTGGCCATCTACCCATGTTTATTAAAAATTTTTTAATGGACAGGAGATTCCAAGTTCGTGTGGGTTCGACACTTTCCCCGTTCTTTTGTACAGGAACTTGGAGTCCCTCAAGGCTGTGTATTGAGTGTTACACACTTCAGTATAAAGATAAATGCCATCACTGAACAACTCCCTCTCACTGTTGCGATGGGCTGTATGTCAGCGACTTTCACATCTCATGTCAGTCGTCAAACATGAGATATATTGAGCGGCAACTACAAACCGCCCTCAATTGTGTATGGAAGTGGACTCTGGCGAACGGCTTTAATTTCTCTCTCTCCAAAACTGTATGCATGCACTTTTGCCGTCGACGGGGTATTCACCCTGATCCTGAACTTCATATCGGTGAAGTTTTGCTGCCAGTGGTCCCAGAGACCAAGTTCTTGGGGCTTATCTTTGATCGTAAACTGACCTTTATACCACACTTAAAGCAGCTTCGGGTCAAATGCACAAGAGCACTGGACATCCTCCGTGTTCTCTCTTCTACCAGTTGAATGTTAAAGGTTAACATTGTAGACTAGGTGTCAACATTGGTTTTATACTTTTTTGTTTTACCTTCATTTCCATTTATGTCTATTACTACATTTATTTATTTATTTTTTACGTTTTTACCGAATGTCTGGCGCAGATAGCCTCGCTGCTTTGTGCCATAAAACACTAAAAATCAATCAATCAATCTCTTCTACCAGTTGGGGAGCAGATCAATGTTAAAGGTATATCGTGCTCTTATTATATCGAAACTCGACTATGGATCAATGGTCTATGGCTCTGCCAGACCCTCGGCCTTAAAGATGCTGGACCCCGTTCATCACCAAGGACTTCGACTCTGCACTGGGGCTTTCTGTACCTCTCCAGTTCAAAGCTTATACGTTGAATCTCGTGAACCTTCTCTGCACCTTTGCCGTTTGCAACTATCTTTACAATATTCTTTGAAACTTCATTCCTTAACAAAGCATCCCACCTGGGGATGTGTTTTACTTTCTCGGTGGGCCGTACTTTTTCAGAACAGACGATCTGCTCTGCCATTGCTCCATTTGGCCTTTGCATCCGGGCGCAATTGGATGAATTAGGTCTGTCCTTGGATAACATTGCAGATTCCACAGGTCAGCCCATCCCACCATGGCTTATTACAGCCCCCAAATGTGACCTTTCTTTCAGTCATCTGAAAAAGGCAGATACTCCAGATTGGAAGTACTGTATTTTATTTAATGAACATCTTTCAAACAATCATTCTGTTCCCATTTATACAGATGGTTCCAAATCAGGTAATTCAGTGTGCTCTGCTATGGTTTGTTGTGGTTCAGTAGTTGCATGCAGAATCCCCTCTACAGCTCCTGTGTTCACTGCTTAACTGTATACCATATCTCTTGCCCTGGATCATATTACAGCTGAGCAGTACTCCAACTGCAGTATTTATACTGACTCACTTAGTTCATTACAATTCTCAACGACGGCAATATTTTAAACATGTTTTTCCTGAGGTTTATCTGTGACATTGGAAAGTGTTATTGGTGATGGTGACTCTCTCCACTTTGATAAAGTTTTTAGTTTTTTAATGGCCATTAATCTTTTTAATCTCATTTAAGTGTTGGATATTTATTCATTACACCTTTTGTAATTGTGGTTCCTTTTTTACAGTTTCGTTCTCTCTAGTTCAATTTGACATTGGAAAATGGCCAGAACATTAAATAACTCGACACCAGGACTGGAAAGGCCAACTTCGGGTGACTAACGCTACTGTTTGAACTACTCGTAAGTCGTCCTCGCGAGTTGTTATTACACTTTTGCTGCATGTCATTTAACACTTTTACTACTTTACCTTTTAGTACTGGCCATAATGACACATAACATGGAACCAGGACTGGAAAGACCAACTTTAGGTGACTGACGGTGGTTCTTTTACTTACCTGTTAGTCTTCCTGGCAGGTTATGATCATTACCATTCTGCTACAGGAAGTCCTTTACTACTTTGTAGACTGGATGTCAACATTGGTTTTATGCCATTTTATGTTTTAATTGCTGTTTTTTTTTTACCTTCATTTACTTTTACAAATTTTACTCCATTTACTTGACTTTTACCTTTTTACTGGACATTTGGCTACTTATTATTACGATTTTGCTATGTGTCTTTTAAAACTTCTATTTTACATTTTGATAATGGCTGCTATGATACATAACCCGGAACCAGGACTGGAAAGGCCAACTTCAGGTGACTGACGGTGGTACTTGAACTTACCTGTTAGTCTTCCTGGTGGATTATGATCATTACCATTTTGTTAGAGTAAGTACTTTACAACTTCTTTTACTCTGCTTTCTCTCTTAACATTGTAGACTAGGTGTCAACATTGGTTTTATACTTTTTCTGTTTTTCAATGATGTTTTGTTTTACCTTCATTTTCTTTTATGTATTTTACTACATTTACTTTATTTTTACCTTTTTATCGGACGTTTGGCGCAGATAGCCTAGCTGCTTTGTGCCATAAAACACTAAATCAATCAATCTTGTCAGTTGGCCTTTCTCCTATCCAGTTGCCCAAAGGTTTCTTCCCCTGTTCTTTCTATTATGTCCTGCTCCCTCATCCTTCTCAGTCCTTCTCCCCAAATCTCTTGTCTAACTAAGAACTAAATGAGGTTTTGCACAGTCTTGTATATGCTCCATTCAAACTGTGGACGTCATGAATTTTGTAGCATATTTATCTCCTGATTTATTTACTTGTACTTCTTTCCTACAGTTACCATTCTTCTCTTGTTTTGTTTTTCCCTCTTCCACTGCATTTATTTTTTAATTCTCAGGCTCTGACCTCTCAGAAGATGCACTTCTCTCCTATTTCTCTTTCCTCCTTTTATGTATTGGACCATTCCTGCCTGTCTTGGCTTCTATGTCCTGTTGGACTGATTAGTGTACCTTTTTAGAGGCCCCCACCTTTGTCTGTCCTTTCTTTTTCTATAGATCTCTCCCTTGTCTTTCATAGTATATATCTGTGAAATCCTTTACTGATGTTTTGTTTTGGGATGTGGATACTTGCAGGCTGTTTTTCTTTCTTTTACATTCTTCTTTTGCAGCCATTGGATAGACTTCTACAGGCAGGCACATAAACTGTTCATATTTTTATTCACTACACCTTTTAACAGTTTTCCTCCTTGATGGCTTTTGACTTTTACAAAGTAATATTTTCCAGTAAACTGTCATATTTAGGAGTATATAATATTTCTCTTTCAGAGCCCCTTTATTCCAAAGGGATCCACCAAATGGCTCGTATTGTCTCCTCAGGTACACTTACCCAAAATCTGCATTGAGATAAATAACAAAGTGCTCATACTATTAGCCCTTGTTCTGTATGTTTATACTTTGAGGTGGGATGTTCTGGAAGTACCATTTAAAGTATCCTTGTGGTGCATATAAATGTAGTTAGTGTATATATTCACTGTTGTTTGATCCAGACTGTACCAGTTTCATGAACTATCATGTAAAAAGCCAGCACTAGGGACATGTTCTGTCCATTTCTGGCTTTTAAAAACTGGCTTTTTTTGTCACTTTACACTTTCTCTGGGTCAACCTTCATGAAATATCCTCATCCTCTTTCTTTCTCTTTTCAGTGAGTGGAGCATGGGGGACACTCGCTACTTACAAGTTCCTAACTGCTATGGTAGTGCCCATATAGAACTTGGATTCGGTTATTGTGGCTAGAAAAAGGAGTACCAATATAATGAGAAGTAGGACAGTGACAATGTAGTGCTAGTCACCTAACATGAACCAGATACATCAACACGTCACCTGTTCCCTCCTCCTGTGATCTAAGCCTGCTTATCAGAGTTGAAGCGAATACATACTGAACAACAGTGTCTTCCCCTGTAGCCAGGTTCTCTTCATTAGAGCTGAGGTGAGCACACGAATACTGCATGATACTCTGTCCTCCTCTTGCTTATAGGGTCTGTCTTGCAGAATTTCTTCAGTTGTTAGTATGGTGAGTGCACACCTAAATTCATCTGTAGTGAATACATACTACAGGCCCTTTTTTCACAGCTTGTGTTAGTCCTGTAGAGTTGAGGCAAGCACTGTATACAAAACCATGATGTATCATTAACATATCTTCCTCCCACAGCTGGTGTTAGTCCCTAGAGTCTGGTAGACTCAAAGCAAGTACAGATAGTTGTAATTTGTCTTCGTCGCACAACTAGTCTGTTCTGCAGAATCTGGTAGTGAAGTGGAGGTATGCATAAAAAGTACAGCCAGAATGAACCCCAATGATACTACGTGTATGGACTGTCTCATGGCTTGTGTGCAAATACTTGCCTGGTCACATTTACTTTCTGCCTATCTCTGTAACACACATTTGGCTTATTTGCCTCTTTCCTATGTGGGTGAAGAGTATATCCTGGATGAGATGAGATGTGGTCCCTCACAAATATGCCACTATGGAGCCCCTGCCATCATATGTTACACCCAATGAGTTTCTATCAGTCATTCTCTCAAGAGGGTTCATCCATATAGTTTGTGTACTTGTCCTTCCATCATTTCAGTGTGGGGGTTCTTACAAAACTATGAAGAGGTGAGGTATCTTCTAAGCTAACACTTTTCTGACCTGGAAATCTGTTTCCAATAGATATTTGCTTTTTCAAATTCCCATTCATCTTCCCTATTTCTGATGCACATTTTTTACTTGTCTCATTGAAGAATGGAGTTTCATGAGTGGAAGCACATAGGGAGAATTATTGTGCATGGTGGTGTATTGTCCTACTATTGATTATATGGTTTTTATTGCATAATGACATGTTGAAACATAATTCACATAAAATCGCATGAAGTTATGTGAGAGTTGTTTTCAAGGCTATCGGCATGCAAGTCTATTTGGCAAATGCACTGAGAAAGATAGCTAAAATATGTAAAGAAGTATCTAACAGAAATATATTTTCTGCTAAAGAAAATATTAATTTTCATTCATGAGTTGAGGTATTTTACTTTTCAGAGTTGAGAAGGAATGTAGAGGAAGCTGTTGTGATGTGTGTTTTGGGAAACAAATGTGACTTGAAAAGCAACAGAGCAGTAGATAAAAAAGAAGCACAGGAATATGCTATATCAATAGGAGCTTCTTATTTTGAAACATCGGCTGTCTCTAATGAAGGTAGGTTTTAAGGCTGGTTTGTGAAGTTGGTAAAATAATGGAAAGTAAACAATATTCAATCAAAACTCACAGCTAAAAAATTTATCAAACATGGAAAATTTCCATGAGCCTTTCACAAAGAGTTACAGAAGATACAATTGTCATACATAATACACTTAGACATATTTTTTCAAGATCTATGTCTGCATTTCTTCCTTGTAATAGAGAACTATTAAACATTACAAAAACTGATAATGCATGAAATGTGGAGGAAGTAAGTAAATTACATTTCATAAGTCATAAGCTTAGGGAAATTTTATATAAAATTAAGTTATCTCACTATGGTATTTCCCCTTAAGTTTTAATGTAATAAAAAATTTAGAACTATTATAATGCTTTATTCTGGATAATGTGATGAGCTTCATCTACCTAAAACTTGTGTAGCTGGGAAATATCTTGCAGTTAGAGCTCATTGTTAATGAGACTCAATGAAATTTTTACTGGCAGTTCAAAATGGCATTTCCAGACTACTTTATTTAGGTGTAGCTTATTACTTGCTTATGATATGAATCATTGCTGATCATTTAAGTGAAAAATTTAGAATAAGACTGCTGATGGTTTGTTTGAAGTTCACAAATGCAAAACTGAAAATTTAAATGTATTTTTGATATAGATATGTTAGCTTTAATTTTTAAGTTTAGTTTCAACTCAAGCTGTAAGAAAATTAATAAATTGAGCTGAGGTTAAGCCATTATTAGGCCATTCCTGAGGAAAATATAATGCTTTAAATTAATTAAAATGTAAATGTTGATAATACTTTAAGTGCTAAATGATACACTGCACTTATAAAGTAGAAATATCAATAATAAAATTTACTTTTTAATCTAGTCTGTACTTACCAACTTTGGAAATAGTAATGAATGATGATTGTAAGCAATAGTAAGAAAAATGACTAAGCATTCACCTTGTATCTAAAAAAAAAAAAAAAAAAATATAAAACCAAAAACTTTATTGAATGAATGCATTCTTTTATTGTTTCTAATCCATTTCCTATCCTATATTGATGTTACTGATCTTCATCATTAACTTCCCACTGAATTACTTTATGGTCATTAATTATGGATAATGAAAACTGCTCATGTGGTGTTCTTTTTGGTAAATGGGCCTGGCATGGCCAGGTGGTTAGGGCATTTAACTCTCAATCTGAAGGTCATAGGTTTGAATCCCCATCCCACCAAACATGATCCCCCTATCAGCTGTGGAGGCATTATAAGTGATGGTCAATCCCACTATTTATTGATAAGAGTTGGCAGTGGGTGGTGATGGGTAGCTGCTTCCCCTTAGTCTTTTGCAGATAGCCCTCTTATAGCTTTCTCCAAAATTTCAAACAAACCATATCTTTTGGTAAAGATTGAAAAATATCAAAGTACAGTCAGTTTAATTAGTTATTAAGTCACAACCAATGGACATATTTCATTTGCAGCCTTGAAATTCTATCAACATTGTATAATGCTTTTTGAATTAGCAGTTTGTTGTAAATGAAAGGTAATATTGTACTTGCAAGGAAGGTATTTTTATATTTTAATTAAAATTTACTATATAACTGAAAATTGAAATTAAGATTTAATAAAAATTTAAATATTCAAAACTATCTTTAGAAATTTGTCTCTTAAAACATTTATTATGGTAGTTCACTTTACTAGTACTTTTGTCTCATGCATTATGAACTAGAAAATGGTTCATTTCAATATCTATTAGATAATTAATTGAAAGGGCAAGAATTTTTTAAATTTTGAGTGATATTTCTTGGGGACACCCATCCTGGGGTGAGTGTAGAACAAAATTATAAAAATTGATTTAAATATATGCATTTGTACGTACGCGTGTGTGACTTTTTTTTATAAACATTTAAAATTCCATAGATCAGTTAAAAGTTGGTTGGTTGGTTAATTTAATTTATAGCAAAACCACATTGGACTATCTGTCTTTTATGGGGAATTGAATGCTGGATTTTAGTGACTTAAGTCTCTAAACTTACCAATGTTCCACTAAGGGACCTGTTGAAAGAATTCAAAAATTGGAAGGTTAACTAAAAACGTTTTTTCATATTTCATTTCAAGGATAGAGATAGTTCTGTAGGTGATCTAAACATATTAAATCAATGTAGGAAAATTCTAACAAAGCACGTACATGCTTAAACAATTAGTGAACTTGTACACTTCAATAAAGAGAAATTTTAGGAAGTTTTAGACAAAATGATAAACTTTTCAAACCTGTTATAAGCCACTGTTTGAACATTTTTATTCCTTAATACTGTTTTTCATTTTATTGGAAGTTGGATTATTATCAGATCAGTTGTGTAACTGTATTTCTTAATGTATTCCTTTAGGTGTTACATGCAACTGCCCAATATTACTAGTTTTGTTTTACAAACAGATGTCGAAATACAAGTGCAATAAGCCCTGGATTGTATAAAAATATGCCATAAATATAGCTTTCAATTGTATTACTTTGAAATAAGTTTTTGATGTGCATACCTAAATGTATAATGTATAAAGAGTATGTAGTGTTAAAGTTGAATGAAAAAGTCTATCAGCTTTCTCATTTAATATTCAGTGTTAGTGAACTTTAACTATTTTACATTTTAATTAACATTGTTTTCCTTTATTTTATAGGAATTGAAGAAGCTTTTGCTCAGACAGCACTTGGACTTGTTGAAGTTTTCAAGAACAATGAACCAAAACACAACAAATCAAATGACAGTGTGGATGGTGGTATAGATAATGTTTTATCACCACATTATCCACTCAGAACTAATGTTGTTAAAACCTCAGAGCCAGAAGGGCAAAGAATATTTTGTTGCTAAATTTCAGACTTCTTGTTTTAAATTAAAACTATTGTTCACTGGCTTTATGATTGAAGAATGTCATGGTTTATGAAGTGGATAAAGTAAACTTGTCTTGAATATGTAAGACTTTGTTTTTCCAAAAGCCCATTGAGCATTCACATACCAAGTATTGTTTTAGAATATTAAGAATACATTATGCATGTGCTTTAGATAGTTAAGTTACTGTTGGTTGAGATGTAAAGATATATTTTGAGATTACATATTAGTCTTAATCTGATAGATTGAGACCATAAAATATTTTTTTCTGACTTCATCTGGTTCTCATTTGTGAGGTTAGAAACTTAACATGAGCTAGGATATGCACACTGAAGTTACCTTGCAGTCTACTCTAGATGTCAAAACCACTTGCCAATGTCTTTTTGTTAAATCAAAGTGAATATTCAAATTTCCCTATACCCTCTTTTTTGCACAGTCTCATTAAAGACAAAACAAGTGTTCCTGATTTATGAAATATTTCCTTTTTGTGTTTTCTCAATTTCAGTAGTTGATGCTCCAGGAAGTATGTTTTTAGATGCTAGAGAAATCTCATTAATCAGCTTTGAGTTGGTGTGCATGTTACTGTTTATTAAATATCCAGTAAGAGGACAGCATTAATAATAATAATAGAAAATGCAATGAGAGACTGTAATAGTTGGATTATATTTTCAGCCAGAACTGTGTGATTGTTAGGAAATACTGTAGGCATTATTATATTTTGCAGTAGTGCCAAATTAAATAATTATATAATTTGTTTTACAAGAAAATTTCTTCAATGCTGTTTGTTTTTTAAATTATAAATAAAAAAAAATTTACTTTTTTCCATTATTTACAAAAATATAGCCTAAAATACTTCATCTTGATTTCCAAAACTAATTATCATTTAATGCTTCACTTGATTTTATAAGTAGAGAAATATTTGACATCTTGAGTGGTAGTCAACATTGAGTTTCAAAATATCTAATTCAACTAAAAATTAATTCTTATTCACTGAGGTTGTGTAGGTAATGGTGTGTGATTAGCGTATGTATGTTTATATGTTGATAAATACCTCGCTGACTGATATTTTTTAAAAGAAGTTTATGATTTAAATGTTAGAAAAAAGTTTGATTGACAAATGAAAGATGAAATTATTAGTGTTCTTTTTCTTGTGGCAGTTTATATAAATATCAAGGAAAAAAATAATCACTGATTAAAGTATATTGAATCATGGGCATATTGCCTTCTAGAGAAACCTTAATGTCAATTTCTTTAACCTTCAAAGTTACTGATAGTTACCTCTAATAAATAATACATCCATGGCTTGTGTGATTTCATGATTAATTTTGAACATTACTATTGAATTTTTCAAATCATTTGAAATCATCTTTGCCTTATCTACTTTGCTCTACTTTAAATTATAAAATAAAGCATAACTTTATATGTAAAGTTTTGAAGTACAAATTTCCTTCTGGGAAATTAATATTATTGTTTGGAATATTTATAAGGGTTTCAGGTGTCACTTCTTTTAATTGGAAAACAGGACTGTTACTTTACTAGATACAAGATTTCAGATATTCTTAAATGGATACATATTGTATTTTTTGTACTTACTTTAAATACAAATTATATGGATGTGTCAATTTAAATTGTTTTTGACTTAATTTCTTACAGTTGCTGAATTTTGATATTTGTTATGTATGAAAAATGTTTACGTTAATTCAAGAATTAGAATTTTCGAAGAATGTAGTATGGGCATTAATGTATAGCTATTTAAAAGTTATTTAGGATTCATGAAAATTTAATGAATTATTTAATTTTATTCATTTGTTAATAAAGTGAAAATTGTTGCATAGTTTAATGAAAAACTTGCAGAATATCATTTTAATAAATTTCAAATAGTTATGTTCGTGACATGAATATGTATATAATATGTATGTATATATAGTATTTTAAATATGAAAGTTGAAAATTATTGCAAAATGTAATTCAGAAGCTAACATTCTCTTTTAGTATGTTTTTGTGTGTTTTTTATGTAGGTATTTTATACTTTTGTAAAGTTTTGTAATGCACATTAGGACAACAATAAAGTTTATTTTGACAAATGCATGTACCATAGTGCTTTACACATCATACTGAAAACTGAGGTAATTTTGGCTAGAGTAAAATTCATTCTAATCTTACTACAGTTATGAGAATATGAAATTAAAACTAGGTAGATGTGACAAATGATTGGTTTTGTTTTAGTGCAAATGTACACAATGGGGTTTATATGTTGTGTCTGCTACAGGAAACTGAGTCCTAAATTTTTGCATTGTAAATCCATAAACTTACCACTGACTCACTAATGTTGGGAAGGTGTTTATATTAAAACTAGTCTCTTGTTTGAGAGATAAACATGCAATTGTTCATACACATGATTGTCAAAATATGTTGTAAGTATTAATAGCAAGTATTTGAAGTCTACACCTATAAATATTGATAGTTTTTGTCTTCTTTACAGGATAAATGAAAAAATCGGACGTTAGACAATTGTTTGCAATAGATAAAATCCCTTTTTTTTTTTTTCTTCAAAGTATAGCACAGGTGTTTATAGTTTTTTGAGATTTATTAGTATATAGTTTCTGTAATTTACAGAAGTGCATTGTTGAGTTGAGGAAAATATACAGTGTTAGTCCAATTATAAGGTAATCTCATATAAGGTAACCCCCATTTACAGAAACTATAGGAAAGAAAAACTGAGTGACATGATGTCTTGTTTGTCTGCAAAATTAATATAGTGACTGAAAATCCCACAGGTTAATTAGTTGTAAAAATTAGTGATGATCTTGAATGAACATTGCTGCAAATGCATAAACAGATGTGTTTTGGATATTCAAGAATATGACATTAAGGGGAAAAAGCTGCAATGAATTTTACAGCTTATAATAATAATAATTAATAAATAAAAACATCACCTTATAAGGTATGCTTGTGTGCAACATAACTTTCAAAATGTAAGTATAAACTATCAGGCAGATGGTAACATTGCCTTTGGTTGCTCATCAAAACTGTTATTTAAATATATCTTCAATGGGTCATCAGAACTTTACAGTATTATACATTGTTTCTTTTTATAATATCTATGTAACTAATGAATTGCAAGTTCTGGGAATGTTTGTAAATATATCGGGAAGTATGAATTTTTCGTTCGTCCTTTCTCTATTATAACATAACTCAAAAATCAGAACAGTGGTGTCAAATTCTCAAGTGACAATAAGTTTGAAATAGTATTAACTTTTTATGTATTATTAATTAATAGTAATTTAAAAAATTATTCTAGCATAACTGTTATTACCCTGTGTTGAAATTTTAAAAAGCTTGAGTGAAGGCTAAAACAGGAATTATCAAGCAATAATAGAAAAACAAATATTACAGGTGAAACTTCATTGTTTTTAGAATTTGATTATAAATACAGCCTTATTTCTAGTGAACCACTTTTTTTTAAAAAGGGTATAATGTTAGGATGGCTAATATTATTCCTTTAGAAACAATGCAAACAAGATAGTAAGGATTGTATTTGCATCATCCCTACATAAGAGCAAAAATATAGATGATACAAATGTTTGTATTGTTTATGAAGGTTTATTGATATCTAGCCAACCCTATATTTACTTCCTTTCTTAAAGGTTTTCTTTACTTTTTTTTTTATTATTAATGCAAGGTTGCAATAGACGTATATTTATGAACAGTATGCAGTAGGTTTCAACCATCTTGTTTCTGATTGCAACCACATTTGAACCAAAGTATCCTTGATTTTTTTTTTTTTTTTACTTGCAGGCAATGCTTTTTCTTTTTTTGTCTCTCATACTATAACTAAATAATTAGTTGATTTCATCTTTCTTGTTTCTTTTTCTTTATTTGATACATTGACTTTTTTAGTAAAGAATTAATTTTGGGAGGAAAGTTCAACAGTGGCTACTTCTAAAAAATTATCCTTTGACACACTGGAGTTTTTCTCTGAATCTCAAAACCATGAAGTAGGAATTGTATTATACAGATGAATCTTGCATTATTTTGCTTAATTCAATTTGCCCTATTTTTCAACATATCAAATAGGGGCATAGATATCTTGTTTTCTACCATTTATTTAAGGAATTCTTATTATTGGGACCTAAATATATCTCTTAAATTTGAAATTACTGATCTTTGTATGAGGCTGTTATTCATCAGATACAGTATACCACTCACATGACTTGAGAAATGATAGCAAATGAAGTAGAAGTTGGACTTTGCAGACAGAAGAATCTATAAAATCGGAGAGCTTCCAATAATTGAGTTTAGTCTCTGGTTTACTAAATTACTAGTAAATGTCTTCACCTAAGTATTTGCATTTGGGATAAGATCTGTTCTCCCATTTACAAAGTCCTTCATTTCTAGTGTGTGTAAATAATAATAATAATAAATATAAATAGTTAGTGGAGAAAAACATTCAATCAATAACTTAATCTCTTCCCAAATCATTGGTAGGAAACAGTGAAGATGATGGTGGTGTGTGTGATGAAAACATTAATGCAACAAATAGTTTGTGTAAAGATGACAGTGAAAAAGGATAAAACATTGAAAATAAAATATAATGGTTAAAACTTTTCCAATAGATCAAAATGTACAAAATTCTTGTCTCTAAACATCAACCTACATAAGAGCAGATTGTACATGAGACACTTGGTCAGTTTAAGGTTTCTGTTGCACAGTAATTAATGGAAATGAGTTTTTTTCTTTTTTACACTGTTTAAATTTAAAGTTTAGAAATGCAGTACATTGTTCAACCATAACTAAATTATTTAAAAGTTTGTGTTAAGTATGATAAATTAGTTGCTGTTTGGCAATAAGTTGCATGACAAATCTATGTGTATATTTTTATGGTGCTTTTCACCATAATAGTATTTGTATATATCTCTAATGCTAAAAGTTTAACTGTTGTACATTTTACTGTTGCTAGTTTTTCTCTGTCTCTCTCTCTTTTTTTATTTTATGTATTTTTAAGTACTTTCTATCACTTCTTGTCCTAGTACATACAACTTTTTAATGATTTTTGTGCATCTTTATGTTACTTTCATATTTTGATTTACTACAAAGTTGGAGCACAAATGTTTTAGAATAAAATGTAGTGATGAAATGTCAGAATACCATGTTAATAGATTTTTTTTTCAAACTTATCTCCAAATAGAAACAATATATTAACTAAAATGTCATTTCAACCATACCTATGTCAATTAAAAGTCAAAACATAAACTCATGTCAGTTGTAGTATAATAAAACACTATCAGATTGAGGGGAAGGAGAATCTCTTTTCAGTTGGAACAATCAAGTGAAAATGAGTGGGTGTAGGATCTTTGTCCAACCTAAATTTTATGTTTGGACTCTGGTAAATTTTGTTTAGAATTTCATACATTTGTAAGTCATTAATAACATTATATACATTTATCATACTAGGAAATTAAGTACAGCTAAAAAAATTGATATATTGCAACATATGAAATCTTGTAACTGTGTCACAGATGGGGCTGTTAGGTTGTAGTTGTTTTTAGTTTACACAGAAATTCAACTGACCACAACTGGAACTAAGAATTTATTTTCTGATCAAATAGACTTAAATTTAAAATTACATTTTCTGGAATGCAGAAATTTGTGAATGAATCTCATGAAGTTTTTATTAGTGTAGTGGATGGTAGGTGATATGATAGCTGTTTAATATGCAATAATTCTGGCTTTTGGAGCCATACAGTTTGGACCATCTCAGGACCTTCTGTTGTAGAATTGTTGTAACCATTGTGCAGTGTAAAGTTAGTGAGGCTTTTTATTCCATTGTTTTAAAAACTGATATGTTCTACCTAGGTGATGGAAAGTATATAATGGTAGGCAAGAGAGATTGTTACTTAAAGATGAGACAAAGCAGCAAAATATACTTAAAGGCATAATTTCTCAATCTAAAGCAAATCATTATAGCACCATGTTAGTTGTCTTGATATTTTTATACTGTTTACAAGGTGTTGGAGTGAAATAAAGGCCTGTAGCCATAAACAAAGTAAAGAATTAGAGAAGTAGAAAATGATGTATTAAATGAAAAAAGTGTTCTGTTTAATTTGTTTAAAAGTAACTCTTAGTAGGATGTTTTGCATTTTGACTTTTATACTATCATGTACACTTTATAGTTTGAGATTAGCACATGATATTGTTAACCTTATTTCTATGGGTTGATTTCCATGTACATACTCCTTTAGACCATAATGCTTACTTCATTTACTTTTCAAGAATTACAGAAGTCAGTAATAGGTTTCAAAGAGTTTTCATTAGCAATAGTTGCAATATTATTGTAATCAAATATACTTAATGTTACATACAAGTTACTACCTGTTAGCCTTAGAACCATGACAGATAAATCCTGAAATAATCTTCAACATAAAGTGTTTTCACATAGTATTTTTGTGAGGGAAAGAACAGTAACAATCCTATTCCATCATAAATCCATTTTCTTAGGTTTTATTGGCCCTAGGCTTTTCAACTTGTAGCAGTCCACCTGAGGCAGAACCTCTATGTGCAATACATTTATAGTCATAACTTAAAGCTGGCTAATTAGTGTGAAGCCCTGGGCTGCAGCTCAGTAAGCCTATGCCTTAATCCAGGGCTGATTCCTGGTGTCTTTGTCTGTGGTATAAAAACAATTGTTGCCTTAAGGTTAGGAAGCTTTTAAGTAATTGACACTTAAATTATTCTTCTAATCCTCACTTTACTTTTAATTGGTTACAAAACAACATTGATACACCACCTGGCTGAAATTATACATACTGATTGAAATTTGCAAATTTCTGAATATGAACAGCGCAATTTTGCTTTTTCAATTTTAATTCATCTTTCACTATAAGAGTGTCTTCAAACACATATCACACTTATGTAGCAATTTCCATGGAATGTGGTCTTAGAAGTTAAATAATATAAGCAGTATTTATCTGTATGGGTATAACTTGTATATCTCCCAAAAGCACATGCTCTGTTTACAAAATAATCATTACCATGTTGAGATCTCATTTGGTTTCAATGATTGACTGAAAAAAATTGTCTGCAAACTGATATAGTGTCAAAGAAATGCTAAAAATATTATGTTCATACAAATTATTGTTCTTTGTTTAAAAAAACATTTCTAGGTCAAGTTTATTTGTTACAAAAATTGTGGAACCCATAACTTATATTGTAATTTAAGAGGACTGCACTAAAATAACAGTGTATGTTTACTGTATCTGGTTTACAGGAAATTTCTGTGTTTGTAACACGATTGCTCAAGAAATGTTTAACTAATATGTTAAATAAATGTATTATTATAATTTCTAATATATTATCTGTACACAAGTGTCATAATTTATTCAATAGAAGTCTTGTTTCTAAGATTTAAATACTTTAAAAAGTGCTACTATCTGTAACTTTGAAGCAAACCATATTCTACTCTGGGACAATAATCAGAATATAAATATCTTTGTTGCATGTATATCGTATTGTAATTCTTATAACATAAAAATATTTTTTGAATAGTTAAGACAATATAATTAAAGTTGCTTCCTCTAGTAGCATTTAACAAGGGTGATTTTAAGAAATTTTCACATCCTACATGCCAAAAACAGTAATTTATTATCATTATAGTTTTGATAAATACATGTAAAAATTACAAGTCTCACTGATAACATTTCATACCAGTTTGTTTAAATACTTACAAAAAGAAGTAAAAACTATATATATTTTTTTTCTTGCTATCAGTAGACTGTGGTATAAAGAAAAACAACAGAAAAATTCAAAACTTTTTCCTTTCTGTTACATATTTGAACTAAGAGTCTAGTGAATGAATACATAGTTTCATACCACAGTATTTATTTTTGTATTACAAATCATAATTATGATTTTGTGTGCTTTAAGTTCTTTTTTATTGTTATCTGACTGGGATTTTGGAAGCTAGAAAGTATTCTATGCCTCAGTATTTTTCAATCTCTGCATTTAGGAGCAGATCATGATTTAGAAGTACCTACTCACTCAATTTTATTACAGATTTAGTCAAAACAACAGTGAATCACTCAACTTAGTCGCATTGTTATTTTACCCTAACATTTTCTTAACTCTGTATTTATGAGTATATCATATTTTGGAAATACTGACTCAATTCCACTACAGATTCCATTGTAATATTAGTAATTTACCCAACTTGAGTCACATCGTCAGAATTTCCCTGGAGTTTTCTATTGCTTCTTAAAGAAAACTACTGTACAAGTAATTTGTTTTACAATTTTTATCAGGTGCTGTTTCATCCATTACCTGATTTCATTCTCACTTTCAGGATATGTCACATAATATGGTTGGGACTTGAATGGTGCTGGCCTTCCAAGTGTATTTCCAGAAATGCACTGGGATGGCATGGGCAAATGTGTTGGTTGCATTTGAGGTCCAAGGTGAAGGCTTGGGGGAGGATATGGAAATGGGAGAGGATAAGGAGGAAAGCAGGTACATGAGTTAGGTGGAGGTTTGAGACACGTACATTTTCCTTGGGCCCGTAATGCCAAAGGACCTGCTAGGGGCCCTGCAGTAAAATGAGGCTTTGCTCTACGTAATCTAATTATACATATTATTATTATCACTAAACATACAAAGGCCACCACTCCAGCCACAATAGCAATAATCATAGTGTCTACTTTAGTAAGTGCACTTTTACTGCTAGTAGTTGAAGCCATTTCCCCAATAGACTGTGGAGTAGTAGTAAGTTGAGGTTGAAATATTATGTTATTTTCATGATCTTGAGGGGTAGATGTCTGATGTGGAGTAGTTGTCAGATGATGAGTACTTGTCCAGGAAGTTGTAGATATAGTTGTGGTTGTGTGAACTACACATACAAGATCTTCCATTTGGAGACTCTTTAGCTGTTGGTGTGCTAACTGAGGAGGGTCTGAACATTCAAGGTTAAAGAACTCGCTGAAATAATCCTGCTCTTCATTGATTTTTTCTACAATCCAGAGCCAGAGAGGTTTAACATTACAGTCACAGATAATAGGGTTAAAGTTAAGGCCAAGCAGTAAAATATCTCTCTGTTTATTGTCTAGAGTTTTTAGTAATTGTGGTCTTAAACTACTAATTTTATTACCTTTCACGTTCAAGGTAATATCAGAAGACAGAGGGAGAGGTAAAAATATAGTTGTTGGTAAAGAATTTATACTGGTTCCGTGAAGTTTGATCTCAATCTTTGGACTTCGAATACTAGCAAAAGCACTCGAAGATATGCTCTTTATTTGACTGCCCCAAACTTCTAGCTCTTGCAGCTTGGGACTATAAACCTTTTGTAATTGTGTTTGAAGCTTGGGTTCAGTAATCTCTATTGCTAGACTTTGAAGCCCATGTGCATATTGCAAACAGTCTGTGCTGGCTAGTGTAGATAATAACTGATAGCCATACAATCTTAAACTTTTCAAAAGATGAAGCTTTTCTAAACTCTCACATTCAAAAAGAGTGAGTTCATTTAAATCACTGACTGTCAGATGTCGAAGTTTTGACAAAGAATCAAAGTCTCCTTTTACAATGTATAAAATTGGATTGTTTGAGAGGTCAAGTTTCCGTAAGCCTGAAATTTTGGGCCAGACATTTTCAAAACTTACACTCAAGTTTGGAATTTTATTTTGTGATAGATCTAAGCTGTAAATGTGGTTTGATTTTTGAAAAACATCACCTTGTAGTTTTGTTATTCTGTTTTGTGAAATATTTAAGATTCGTAAAAAAGGAGTTTCTAATACAGGAAGAGCTTCTAGCCTTATGTTAGCTAGATGGAGCTCTCTTGTGCTCTTTGGTTCACTGAGAAGTACTTTATGTGCATCAGCTGTTAAAGGATTGAAAGATAGATCTATATTCTTTACATTTACCAGCACATCATCATTAGAAGGAAGGTTCCTTATTTCATTATGTGACAAATTTAAGTTCTCAAGAAAAGAATACTGTCGCTTTAGACCTATGTTTGGAAATTGTATAAACTTGTTTCTTGCCAAATTAATACTTTCTAATGTAAAGACATTTAACCTGTTAAACATTTCTATAGAAATTTCACTGAGACTGTTGTTGCTAAGATCTAGATTCAGATGACTTAAACCCTGAAAGAGAAGTTCAGGTAAAGATGAAATCTGGTTATTTTGCAAGTAAATCCAATGAAGTTGGGTTGAATTTTGGAAGGATTTTTCTCTAATGTCTTTTATCCTATTATTTTGTAGTTCAAGAATCTTCAAATTTGCCATATTAGCAAAATCTGCATGATCCAAAGATTGAAGTTTGTTCCCTTCAAGGCTGATGTGGTGTAAAGTCTGAACAGATTTCAAAATTTCACTTGGAAAAAAAGTAAGTCTGTTGAAGCTAAGATTTATTTCCTTGAGGCTGCGATGTATACTGAAGGAGTTAGGATACAGATAAATGATTTGGTTATGACTCAAATTTATAATTTCTAACTCTGTTCTTGTAGTGAAAATATCTCCTTTAAAAGATTCTAAATTATTGCCTCTGAGATTTAAGTTCTTCAAACTATTTAACTCATCAAAAGCCCCATTTTTAATCACTGCTAGCCTGTTCATGCTGAGATCTAGCTTCTCTAGTTTTGACAATTTTTGAAAAGATTTTTGTTCTAGTTCTAGTAGTTGATTTTTGCTAAGGTCAAGTACCTTAAGTGAAAGATTCTTGAAAAGATCTTGAGAAATTGACTGAAGTAAATTTTTGTGTAGATCCAGATTTTCTAGTTTGGAAAGTGTTTGAAAAGTAGTGCTAGGAATATAATTTATTTGATTCAAGCTGAGATTTAGATACCTTAAGTCTTGAAGCATTTCAAAAGTTTCTGGTATTAATGCTGATAATTTATTTCTTGCAAGGTTTAAAATGAAAAGCTTTGGAAGATTTAATTTTGGAAGATGATTTATTTCATTGTAACCTATATCAAGAATCCACAAACTCTCTTCAAGACCAAGTATTTTGTTGTTGTTAAATAGTTTTATGTTGTTACCATGTAAGTTCAATAACTGAAGTCTCTTGAAATTCTCAAAGAGGTTGTCAGGAACTTCTCTAATCAGATTGAAAGCAAGAGAAAGTTCTTCCAAATGAGTAGAAGTTTTAAAAATGTCTGATGATATTACAACTATTCTGTTGTAGTCAAGACTAAGTTTTTTAAGTTTTCTAGTCTACTTGTGGCTGTATCTGGGAAAGAGAGAATTTGGTTGTCATTTAAATTTAAGACTTCTAAGTGTTCTAGTCCTGTAAAGGTATCTTCACCTAATGTCCTTATTATATTGACATCCAGATATAACTCCTTCATATTCAACATACCAACAAATATATTTTTTGGAATTCCAATAATCCCATTCCTGCGTAAGTCAAAATATTCCAGTGCATTTAAGTCAGCAAGAGGTGTTTCTTTCAGAGAACGAATATTATTGGAATGTAGGAGAAGTCTTTTTAATCCCAACAATTTAGTCAAAGGTCTCAAAGGAACAAATTTAAAATGGTTACTTGACAGGTCTAATGTATGCAAGTTATCAAGCCTAGCAAATGCATCTGAAGGTAAAAAATTTAATCTGTTCCCTCCAAGAAGTAGAGTTTCAAGACCAGAAAGAGTGGCAAATGCTCCATCCTGTACAAAACTAATATCATTACTTGTAAGATTCAGAATTTTCACAGTAGGAAGATTGGGAAAAGATCGTTGTGGTAATTGCTCTATAAAATTTTCTTGAAGAGCAATAATTCTCAAAGCCAGGAGACCTTGAAGGCTAGATGTTGGAACTGTTGTAAGTTCATTTGCTCTAAGATTTAGTTCCTACAAGATAAAAACAAGAAGGAAATTAAATACAGATATTACAGTTTTAAGAAAATAATGGCATGTATACAAGATTATATGATATTTGAATACACATTTATAATACTTTTTTTATCTTTTAATAGAACAGATATGCAACTTAATGACTCTTTCAATTCTCAGTCTGTAATATTAAAAAGTGACTTTTAGGTTAAAATACAGTAACATCTAAAAAAGAAATCAATACCAAATTAACTTCTTTTTTTTTTTTTATCTACATATACATGTATATTTGCAACCTTAGAAACAACATACAGAAGATAAATTACATTTTCACACCAGAAGAATAAACAACATGTTGGATCACTTAACCAGTGATAACTGTCAGTTATAAAGTATCTGAAAAGTTAAAAGCTGTATGCACCATTTCAGTATCACACCTGTGGGCCAGCAGTAATTTTGCAGTATTATAAAGCTAAAATCTAAGGGGTATGATTCCCCACAATCGATAGAGCAGAGATAACCCATTATGTAGTTTTTTTACTGAAAAAAGGAAAAAACAGCTCAAAATTGAACATCAATCTTTGAAGAATTGATTTTGGTTGCTATAACGTCAAAATCAAATTTACCGAACATAAATATTTTAGCAAGTGGTTAACAGAAAGCAATACTTGAAAAGTTAAAATGTAGAATAAATATGCCCTAATCTTAAATAAAATATTTTAAAAGCTATTACCAAGTTTCTTTACAACTAACAATAGTTTTATTTTTTTTTATTGATTTGGGTTCTAATGTTTAGCCTATAGCTGTCAGTGTGCACTTGGATACAGAGGGTTGAATATGCTTTATTTAAATAATTTCTATATACTCATGCAGTGAAATGTCACAGCAAATGTAATCAGTGGTATGGTCAATGACATATTTAGTAGCTTTATATTTGATAGATAGTTCACAACTAATAGAATATGAATAGCCTTTCTGAAAATAAACTTCTATAGTGAAGTTTGTAACACAATGTAGAGCAAAAACTGGAGAAAAAAGAAGCCAATGATCTCTATAAAGATGTAAAAATTATCATCAGTGTGTTTAGTACAATTAATGATAGCAACATCTCTCAATCTGGAGAAATGGATTCATTCAGAAAGTGAAGAGAATGTGTGTAAAATATGTTCATGAATCTACAGTAGTTGTGCACAATGCTTCTTAATTGTGATAACAGCCCCTTAACAAAACACAGTTTTATAGAAAGTTTCATTTATTTTCTATTCCATAGGTATTCCTCTAATGATAGAATTTTACTAAATTTGATGTTAATCATAATTTGACAGTGCCCCCAAAACCAAGTTGGTGTTTTGAAAAATCAGAATAGAAAACTATGATCAATATCGTAGTGAAACAGAGAAAATTCCCACACCTATGAGCCCAAACCCCAAGTATTTTAAGTACCTAGGGATGTCTCTGGTTTACTCTGTATCACAATTATCAATGAAGGAGAAGGCAAAAGGTGAGTTATCAAACAAAATCATGTTTCTTGTCACTTAATGTTTGCAAGGTGTTTTTAAAACTACTTAAGACATGTTTTTCTGTTTACATTTCAGATGAAGGATTTTCAGACTGGTTGTCAGCTCATATATTTAAGTTTCTGTAATGCTGTTCATAAGAAATGGTTAAAAACTATTCAATCCTAACTACTTCTGAAGAAATAAATCAGTGATCACAAAGTCTGATGTCTGTTTCACTTTTGGAGTCTAATCAATCATGTTTTTCTTTCAGCTAACTGTCGATGTTCAACAGTACCAGTCTTTCCTAATGGCAAAACAGAATATTTCCTTTTCATTTCCACTGTTGAAAAACTATGATGACAATTACCTCTAAACAGTTGGTCAACAAAATGGTATTTAATAATATTGTCTCAACTAGAAGGACACAATATCTTGTCCCATTGAAAGCCGGAAAGATTATTACACTTATACTTTGTCCTAAAGATTAACATTATAAGACTACATCTGTAAAGATTAAGACTCATAAATATGTTGCAATCAGCATATTTTGCATTTAATAATAAATGGAGACTTTTAAATATTTGTTTGAATTTGTTTGTATGAAGGGACAAAAGAGGGATTAAAATGCTAACCACTGTATGGGTTATGTTAAAAAGCATATAGATAACTTAAAGTAAGTAGTTGTAATGGCAGAAACTATTCTTACCTCCAAGGTATCCAGACCCTTGAAGATCTCTGGGTCTAAAGCTCGTAGCTGATTAGCTGAGAGATCAAGCACACGTAGTTTAGTTAGTTCTTGAAGCTCGCCAGTAGAAAAGATTGGATTTAGTTGATCTCCAAGCAGGTTATGACCCAAATGAATTTCCTCTAATGTGTCTTTGATTCCATCAAACACTCTTTCAGTAAGTCGTCGGAGAAGATTATAAGAGAAATCGACAATTTTAAGGGGAATATCACTGGCTGTAAAGAGTTGTGCCTCCAGAACCTGGAGGCCTGCATTACGCTGACTAAAACTGTGAATGTGATGACGGTATGGAAGAATAGGAAAGTCTCCAAAGAAAAAAATTTCATCACAGTTAACAGAAGTACCATTTTCTAAACTTATGGAACAAATGCAAGGTAGGTGAATATTTCTAATCATATCCTCACAGTGCAGTGTCTCCTGGTTTTGGACTGAATTAATGAACATGGCAATCATCATCAAAACTACAGAACCTGTCATCCTTAGTATTTTTTGCTTACAAGCTGCTGGAGTAAACAAACAGATTTACACATGTATTAGCCTCTCTAACAACATTTGATATGATGAAATAAAGATAACAAATAAAACAAATTTTAACACAGTTGCACATAAAACATTAGATAAAAAGCTCAAGACCTTTTATTATTCTAAGCAAACTTTTTGCAGCTGTTGAAAACAAAAAAGACAAAAATCACTATTCACTATTTAAAAAGTCTAATAAAATATTATGGCTATGATAAATGGACCTGAAAAAGTAGGTAAATCTAACAATAACTATAAATTATTAGGACTATGGGAAAAATCTCAACATTATCAACATAATCATTTAAGTAATTTATACGAAGAATAATGAAGATTATAAAGAGTAAGTTTTATCAAAAACTCTAATAATGTGAAAACTTTTAAATGAATTTTAGTAGTTACATTATTACAATACAGGAATAACAGTTACCAGTTATATCAGTAGTAGTTTAATTGTTTGGCATAACAGGATAATATTATTACATAGTCTGATTGTTACGGTAATCGATTACGTGGACTATGGGTTTGAATCCTTTTTCTGATTATGCTCGCTCTTTCAGCTAGGTGGGTATTATAATATGATGATCAGTTCCACTTTTCGTCAGTAAAGTAGTAGCCCAAAAGTTAGCGGCAAGGGTGTTGACTACCCCATTTACTTTTAGGTTATCACCTCTAATTTACTGACATAGAGTAAATATAGCCTTCGAGTAGTTTTGCGCGAGATTCATCAAACGAGAAAAGTGGTATCACTATAGTGAAAAGAACAATGTTTTCAACTAAATGTGGTAACATACTACAGTCAGTTTCTTGTAGTCAAAACAGTTAAGTTTGAACGGGAGCTTTACTGTTATTAGACGTATCACTTGGAAAATCTTACGTGAATAGTACATACATACAATCTACTTACAATAATGTTCAAAAAACGCTATATGGTAAAAGAGGGCTTCTCAAATTGTGGTACGTGGAGTTAATGTCGATGGTACACGACATAATTAATTTAAAAAAAAAACATAGAATATGTAACAACTCTTACATGAGCTTTTCATTCACATATACATACTACTTTCCTCACTTATAGACACAACTACATAGACTCGCCAGTATTTTCTTGTATTCAAACTCACAAAAATGGTACCATATATTATTCAGTAACGCAAAGAAAAATAGTCACATTGTTCTCATAAAATGGGTGTGTTAAAAATATGAGTTTTTGTTATAGTTTTTATTAGTAATTATAGTTTCTACACAAGTAGTAATGCAGTTGTTGACATTTCTGCATGACAGATCGCCAGTGGACGATAGTTCAATTTCAAAAGTAAAAACTTATTGATAATTTAGTCGTAATTTTGCTGTGCATACTGTAGTATTACTTTAAAAGTATCATGAATCACGACAGTGGTCAATAGTGTTTGTTTGCGGTTAAGTACAGTTTCACAAAGAGCTATCTGTGTTCTGCCCATCACAGGTATCGAAACCTGGTTTCTAGCATTATAAGTCCGCAGACGTATCATTGTGTTGCTGGGGGACAAAGTTAATAGTACAGCTTTATCGCCTTTTCACGTTAGGTCGGAAACAAAGCGTCAGGCGGAAATAACGGGTGGGTCAGAGTAAAAAAAAAAAAATCACTGTTGTTGGTTAGTCTTTATGCCAGGCGGCATAGGATAAAACATCTTCGACCTAATCAGCCAGCTGTACACAAAGCAACATGTCTTAGATGAAAGATGAACAACCCTAAGACATATTTAGCACTGTTGTAGTTACTTTTTCTTGTGCGGTCTATGAAATATTTACATTTGAATGATACCCCATTAAACATAAAAACGACTGCTTTAGAAAATCACATGATATGGATTAACCACGTCAGAAATTTTCTATGGATATTTGGTACTCAACTGTTCAGAATAGGAATGCTAATAAGAATAGACCAAACTGTGTTCAATACTTGTACATTTCAAGGCTGTAATACATGAAAAATGTACTAAATTTTCTTCCATTCCAGAATTGGTACGTCACAAAGGGGTTATTGTGTGTGTGTTTTCTTATAGCAAAGCCACATCGGGCTATCTGCTGAGCTCACCGAAGGGAATCGAATCCCTGATTTTAGCGTTGTAAATTCGTAGATTTACCGCTGTACTAGCGGGGGGCAAGATGTTATTTACAGTTACTAATCCCATTATATGTATATTGATACTTTCAGTATTAACATGTGCAGTGCAAATCCTTTCCTACCTAAGAAATAAAACTAACCTCAAATAACATTGTACCAGTTTATTCTAAAAAGTATTCCTTTACTACATGACTACTTGTATCAATGTATTTGCTTTATGTATAAAAAATGATCAACATACAATCTCTATTACAACTTACATAAAAAAAACACGAAAGTATATAAATGAATAATTATTTATGCAGGCTGGGCTATTACTGGTGAGATCACTATCAAATATCTGACATAACACTTATAGCTTAGAGTAAAAGCTGTTATACTGTTGAGCACTCTGTAGTGGGGACATATTTAATCAAATTTTCAATTTAACGTTTAGTCACAACAAGCACTTCTTTAAATATGCTTTCCTTTAACATGAAACATATTGTCTTAAGGTAAAAAATTGTTTAACACGATACAAATCATTAACAATATTTTAAACGAAACTTCACTTTCTTACGTTCTGCACAATAAACGTGTTAAAAATTACAAGAGGAAAACTAAGTCGGCTTAATATTTTCTATAATCCATATAATTGGATTGCAAAGTAGGCTTTGGTAATCGTTAGAAACAGTTATCGTGAATCCTGAGTTGTCTTAGCATTTTCTACACTTAACAACAGACATCTTATGGATTATATACTAGGCTTTGGTGATTGTTAGAAACAGTTAACATGAATCCGATTTGCAAACAAAATTGCTGCAATCGATAAAAATTTTCGAAAGTAATGTACACTCGAATATTTTATTTTCTACAAGTATCTATTTCGTCACAAATCGAAGTTCATCAAACTTTACGAGTTGAATGAACGGACTGTAAAATACTATAAACTGACACAATGTTTTCTTTCTACCATATCAACGAGGACGGTATCTTGCCTCTTGCCGCAGGTAACACAAGTGTTTCCTCCCACCTTGCTTTACGAGCAACAGAGCGTCTGTAATTTAGTGGCTAATAGGAAGCGACTCAAAGTTCGTACGCCATTACAGAAATTGTTAGCTACATGTTATCATACGGACGTATACAGTTAATACACTGAAAAATTCTGTTGTTGTAACCACATCTCTAACAACAGTACCTTATAGACTAAATTGTTTTCGAGCCCAAGAAAAACTCTAAAGGTTCTGAAAGCTAAATCTTTGAAAACAATGTAAATACGAATAATTCGTTAAAATACCTACTACTGCTAGGTATTGTAAAAAAAATAGAACTAAATTACAGATGTCTTATTCCTTAAATGCAAGAAAACATCGTGTTATAGCTTAAAAAGCTCTTATTTAATAAAGCGAATTAGCATTTTAAACGAAACCCGAACCAAATCTAGTCATATAATAATTTCATTTTAGTAAATTGAAAATATTATAATGGAAATTAATTGATAACATACGATGAATTCATAACTTAACATCAACATTTCATAGAAACAAGCGAAGACAGGCTCTAAATATTTCACTTTTTTGGTCTAAAATTACTATAAGTCATTCAAAATTTTAAAGTGTCATTGTGAACAATTTTTAACAGCTCCTTTCAGTATTCTAATCCAAACAAAACTGTACGTAAATAGGCCATAATTTTAGCGTTTTCTTGATGTGTTTCACGTGTATTAAGGTTCGATTTTTGTTCTTATTTATTAATAATTTCCTTATTCAGCAGTCAAATAAAACAGTTTCTGTTTCTACCAATTAAAAGTAACCTTGGAAAATAATGAAGACTTTAATTCTAGTGACGAACATGCTAGAACTCATGTCAGTAAATATCTGCATCAGGCTCTGTTGAAAGGTAGTGGTAATATCACATATTTCCTGTACAATAGTTTATCCAAAAGAAACATGGATAATTGTCGTGAATACACATACATATATAGTTATAGTTTTTTAAAATAAATCTAGAAACTTTTCTTATTGTGTAATCAGCATTTTAATGTGAATCTCCTCTTTATAGTTCGTGACAGTTTTAAGGTTCATGATTTAAGTAGTATTACCTGTTCTAATTCACTTGTTAAACTTTACTAAAAAAACAACCCTTCATTAGGAGATTTGATTCAAAGTTACCTTTTATTTTCATCCTCTCTTTCTTTGTTCGCTAGATTAACTTTTTACTATGCGAACCTCCTCAATACATTATAAACATTAATAAAAATGTAAATTTGTATCAGCATTTGTTTACCCGTTTCGAAATATTCACACTGTAAACTTAGTGTTAAGTAACGAGATCAACACTTAAAGATTTTTTTTATTTTTTATTTATGATTTCGCGCAAAGCTACACGAGGGATATTTGCGTTAGCCGTACCTAATTTAGCAGTGTAAGACTAGAGGGAAGGTAGCTAGTCATCACCACCCACCACCAACTCTTGGGCTACTATTTTATCAAGGAATAGTGGGATTGATCGTCACATTATAACGCACCCACGGCTGAAAGGGTGAGCATGTTTGTGCGACAGGGATTCGAACCTGCGACTTTCAGATTACGAGTCAAACGCCTTAACCCACTTGGCCATGCCGGGCCCTATGCATGGTTGATCAATAATACTACGTATCTGGAAACATGTTTTATGGAAAGACAAGAACAACAAAAATTTCCTATATGAACACTTGTAGGTTGTATAAAAAGAAAACAACAAATTTTCTAGTATTTCTAGTGAGTGTTGTTTGGTTAGTTGTTGTTAAGCACAAATGTACAAAATAGACTATCTGTGCTCTGATTACCACGGATATCGAAACCGATTTTAACCCTTTTTTAATTTGCAGACTTACCGATGTGCCACTGGAAAACTACTATTTAATAACGCTATAAAACTGAAAATGTGCAAGTTATATGAATTTTTTTTTTCTCTACGGCTGATCCAAGAAATAAGTCTAATATAAATAAATGTAAATATTTGTAACCATCCCTTGATTTGCAACTGTAGGGAGAGAGAGGGGGGTGGTTAAAATTTGTTAGGCAGTAGAGTCAAACCATTTTAAAATTATATTAAAAATCAACGATTCATTTAAAATCAGTGGTTTAATGGATCCAATATTAGTATGATGCGTAAAGTTTGGTTATTTGTTCTCAGCCAATCAGAATTATTATCCGAAAATTCTTCTTCAGTTGTAAATCTGAATTTTGAACTTGAGTAAAAACACCAATGCAAATCTCAATTTGCTATACTTCATAATCGATATTTTTAAAACAGAAAAAGCTGTTGTTTTTTAGGTAGATGGATAGAAATGCTGTTTCTGTCATATATAATTCCAAGGATTAAAATTTATTACAAGAAAAACTTAATATAAGCACCTTGCCTCATTATAATAATAATTGTTCAACTGTTAATTCCAAACTATCACCAGTGTTATACCTTTAAAAATATCGCTAATATTAACTAGACAGTTGCTTTGACAATAATTTACTCCTAAACAAATTCAGTGTACTAAAAAAGCCTTTTTTTCATGATATTTTTCGTTTTCCATACAGTAAATTTGACCGTTTTCCTTTTTCCATGTAGTTTCACTTGTCATTAACGTGCTCGTCTTTAACTGTTCGTGTTTGTACACATTAAACGAAAGAAAATAAAGATAATAATTGTTGTCACTTAGGAATAAAAGTAAAGCTCTCGAAACTTCTGCCCTGACATCACAGCGAAAACCGTGGGAAAAACAAGGGTGGTAATTATAGTGTACAATGTTGCGGATTGAAATTGTGAATTTTCAGCCCTAAAAAGTTGTTCGTTACAAATATGTATATTTATGTCGTAAACAGCGTGGTCTTGTTGCCAATAGCAGTTCGTTTCAATCAATGCTTCCTTGTAAGACTAGCTTGACCTATTTTTCTATCCCACTTCTTCGTTGAGGAATGTAGTTTGATTTTATAAAATCTAGTTCTCTTGTCAAAGTACAGTGGTACGATCGTGGTTGAGGGGAAGGTTCAGAATATTTCTTGAAGTCGAAACTAAATAAAAGCCTCATAATTTATGTCAATATTCTAATACAAAAGCTACAAAACGAACACAAGTTAAACTTCCCAACTTGAAATATTAAAATACGTGTAGTAATTAACGTACGTGCGCCAGGAATTGTGATTATATATTTGATCGAGTAAATGCACATGATTTCAGTCGCCATAACGCACTGAGCTAACCATATACTATACCTACATATAACTAGATTAAATATCAAAATGTATAAAAGGAAATATAGTACTCTTATCTGAATGTATTATATAAGCAAATACTACTTTTACATATATAACTAGATTAGATATCAAAATATATAAAAGGAAATATAGTACTATTATCTAAATGTATTATATAACCAAATACTGCTTTTACATATATAACTAGATTAGATATCAAAATATATAAAAGGAAATACAGTACTATTATCTAAATGTATTATATAACCAAATACTGCTTTTACATATATTACTAGATTAGATATCAAAATATATAAAAGAAAATATAGTACTCTTATCTGAATATATAATATAACCAAATTTATATGCAAAAACGGCTCGTTTTTGGGTTCTTCGGTCATCGTCAGGTTCACAAACCTTCTTCTATGTAAAATATTTTCTCAACCCAAACGAGCCGTTTTTGCATATAAATTTCTCAACAAATCGGTTTCTCGTCATCACTGAATATAACCAAATACTACTTTTACATATATAAATTAGATATCAAAATATATAAAAGGAACATAGTATTCTTATCTGAATGTATTATATTCTTCTTATTTCTATAACAGCGTTACTTCTGTCATCTCTCTTATCACATTCTGGTTAATGCCATCCGCAATTGAGCATTTTGATTTATGACTATATTATAGTACTGTAAGAGACCTTGTAAAGTCGTAATGGTGAAACGTTGGTTGAGAGAAGAGTACACGTGTTTTGTTTTTTTTTTCTTATAGCAAAGCCACATCGGGCTATCTGCTGTGTTTATCGAGAGAAATCGAACCTCTGATAATAGCCTTTTGAATCCAAAAACTTATCACTATTCCGCCAGAGAACGGAAAGAGCATGTCTGGAAATTTTTGCTGATTGTGAGATTGATTTTACTAAAAACTTCTTTGCATTTCTTTCAATTGTCTGTTTTTTTAACTGTAAAGTTACACAATGGGCTATATTTGGTATCCCCACCACAGAAATCGTACCTGAATTTAGTTTATATGTCCTCAAACTACCAGCTGAGCCATTTCGGATTCACATTTTTCAAATTCAATGAGGCAGAATGCATTTTGGAAGTAGATATATTTTTGCCTGTGACAATGCTTTTTATTTTTTAAATTTTGAGAACCTGGTCAAATAATCAATACATGTTAAATCCCAAATAGGAAAGCTCCAGTTGAGACACATTCAGGAGAAAGTAATAATATTTAGTCTGCGAGTCAGGGAGACATGATTGGTAGATTGATTCTCAAACAGAGTTTTCTGGTACTTAACACGAATAGATATTTGAACTCCTTGCGATATCTGGAAACTGAATTATCCACCAGCGTAAGCGAATTCACACTACTTTCCAGGTTTTGAGAGAATAAAATTCACAACCCGATTTAAACTCCTACACAAAACACGGTAGTGATCTCACAAGTTGGACAAATACAAGATCTGGTTCCTCATCTTCATAAAGATGTTTAATTTGAGCTTTTCGCGAGTTCTGTCGATAAAAATGGCCGAAGCTTACTTGCAGATGGAAAGTAGTTAATTGCTTTACTTGCCTTAAAATTATAAGATCTACTGATTTGTGCAAAAGAACACAGTCCGGCCAATCTAAGCGCTCTCTATCTTCGTAGTCGAACAATGGTGAGAGGTGAATGTTTTCGCAGTGACAAGTGGTTATTTTGAGGTTAAAATATCAAATCTTTCAAAAGAGTATTTTTTTCGTTCTGACTTGAATAATGAGAACCATGAATATATCCAATCCTTTAACAGAGTAATTTTTTGTTATAACTTGAATACCGGAAACTACCTGTATCCCATACATTCCCCTCAGTTCGTCTCGTTCAGACTGTGTGTTAAATAATCAACCAATCAAAAGTAACAAAAAAACTAAACAAATAATTCCTTTCAATTAGTGATGTTAAGTATGTACACAAAAAAAACGAGGGTTTTTTAAACGATGAGCAAACTCACTCAGTTTGTACATTTTATCTATGAGATTGTTTAAATGTACCAACTAATATACTAGACAAAGAACAACATATAATTCCTTTGTATGCATATCATCGAAGCTGGTTAAGTCTGATCCCTGATGAAACTAGCGAGAAACCGTCCAAAAATATTTTAAATAAAACACAGGTTTTACTAATAGTTTGTTTGTTTATAATTACGCACAAAGCTACACAATGGGCTAACTGCGCTCTGCCCCACCACGGGTATCGAAACCCGGATTTTAACGGCGTGAGTTAGTAGATATACCAATGTGCTACTGGAAGGCTTTATTAATAGACTGTGTAACAGTATTTAAAATGGTACCTTTTGATACAAATGGTGAACAAATAAAAGTTTTGGGAGATGTTGGTTGTTGTTTGTTTCGGAGGAAAGTCAAATTAGATTATTTGCTGTCTCCATCGAGAGGAATCGAACCCTTGATTTTAGCGCTCTATATCCATAAAATTACCACTATGTCACTGGGGAGCAATTGTGGGAGATATTGAATCTAACGAGTCCTAGCTAGGCTTAAATGAAATGCTTTGTAGACAGAGGCCGTGGGGGCGTTATAATATGACGGTCAATCCCACTATTCGTTGGTGAAAGAGCAGCCCAAGAGTTGGCGGTGGGTGATGCTGACTAGGTGCTTCCCGCTAGCCTTACACTGCTAGATTAGGAACGTTCAAAATACAGAGTTCAAAATCAGGGTGAATACCCTGTGGCGGCAAAAGTGCATGCAAATGGTTTTATAGAGAGAGAGAGAAGTTAAAGCCGTTTGCTGTGGTTCACTTCAGTAAACGATTAAGGGCAGTCTGTAGCTGCCGCTCAATATACCTCATGTTCGACGACTGATATGAGATATGAAAGTCGTCGAAATAGAGCCCGTTTGCAACAGTGAGAGGGAGTTGTTTAATGATGGCATTAATCTTTATACTGAAAAGTGTGACACTTAAAACACAGCTCTGATGGACTCCAAGCTTTTGTAGAAAAGAACAGGAAAGTGTTGAACTTACACGAACTTGGAATCTCTTGTCCATTAAAAAAATTATAATAAAAATGGGCAAATGGCCACGAAACTCATATATATGGATGTCTTGCAAAGTGCCATACCTCCATGTTGTATGACAAGCCTTTTCAATGTCAAAGAATATTGATACAAGATGTCGTTTGAGAAAGGCTTCTCTGATTGACGTTTGAAGACGAATCAGGTGGTCCACGGTGGAGCGCTGTCTTCGGAACCCATACTGGGCGAGTGAGAGGAGGTTGTTTGAGTCGAGGAACCAAACAAGACGAGCATTAACCATCCTCTCAAAGATCTTACAGCTCGTTAAAGCAATTGGACGGTAGTTTGAAGGAATCTTGAGATCCTCCCCAGGTTTAGAGAAAGGCAGAACAATAGCCAGGCGCCAGGAAAAACATTTTCCTGCCAGATCCGGTTAAAAATAATCAGAAAAATAGCAAGAGAAGCAGGAGATAGATGGCGCAGCATTTCATAGTGTACATCATCAGGTCCAAGTGATGTACTGCCAGACCGATGAAAGACCAGTTTGAGTTCCACCAGTGTAAAGGGAAGATTATAATCTGTTTGTTTGTTTGTTTTTGAATTTCGCACAAAGCTACACGAGGGTTATCTGCGCTAGCCCGTCCCTAATTTAGCAGTGTAAGACTAGAGGGAAGGCAGCTAGTCATCACCACTCACCGCCAAGTCTTGGGCCACTCTTTTACCAACGAATAGTGGGATGTGACCTTCACATTATAACGACCCCACGGCTGAAAGGGCGAGCATGTTTGGCGCGATGGGGATGCGAACCCGCGATCCTCAGATTACGAGTCGCATGCCTTAACACGCTTGGCCATGCCGGGCCAAAAGAAGATTATAGTCAAAGCGACGATCAGATCGAAAGGAAAGAGATTTTCGCTCTGCCAGAGTCTTGATGGCTGAGAAGGTGGAGGAAGAAGCAGAAGTGCTAGATACCCGGCAAAAGCTTTCATATCAGCGATGCTACGGGTATTAGCTACTTCCTGGCCATCAGAGAGCAAGATCGAGAGGGGGATATAATTATATCGTCCACTGACCTTTCAAATCATGTCCCATATGACTTTGGAACTGGTGGTATAAGATATGCTGGTTATGAACTTAATCCAAGATTCCTTCTGGCTTTTACGTCTTACCCATCGAGCATGTGCGCGGGGCTGCTGGAAAGCAATGCGGTTTAAGAGTGTGAGATATAGACGGAAAGTGTCCAAGGCCCGTTTTTGAGCATTCCGTGCCATGTGGCTGGCAGGATTCCACCATGGACAAGGAATATCGTGAAAAACGTGTCGAGGTTTTAGGAATACATTGAGCAGCTGCTTGTATAATACAGTCAGTTACTGCTGCCACACAGTCGTCTATTGATGGCTTACAGACGATGGCAGGATTAAGTTGTGCGAGAGCAGTGAAAGAGGACCAGTTTGCTTGATCCAGCTTCCACCAGGGCATGCGGGTCGGGTGGCATCGACCACAGCCAGTCTCTTTCAAAGTCATAGGAAAATGATCACTGCCCCGTGGATTATTGTCAACCTTCCATAAAGAAATGGGAGAATAATGAAGTGGAGCAAGTTGAGAGATCAATAGCGGTAAAGGACTGACTAGGTGCATGGAAATAAGTAGAAGAACCGGTATTGAAAAGAAAAAGATTGTGATCAAAGAGCATACGCTCTACCAGAGCGACTCCTCCTATCAATAGCAACACTTTCACAGAGGGGATGATGTCCAATAAAGTTCCCCAAAAAGGGAGACGGCAACTGTTCAATGAAAGCATCAAGGTCTGATTGATCATATTTTCTCTCCAGGTGACAGGTAGAGAGAACAAACAGTGATGGTATGACCCAAGGAAACACGGATGGCTGTGGCCTCCAAAGGTATGTCGAGTGGCAAAGACAGGGTGGGCACATACTGATCAACCAGCAGTGCCACCCCTCCATGCACTCGTCTATCACGTAGTCTGTCATTTCTGTACAAAGAAAACCGCCGAAACGTGACTATATAAGCAGGTTTCAGAAATGTTTCCTGTAAGGAAAAACATACAGGATGGTAGGAAGCAATCAGTGTTTTTATCTCATCCAAATTAGACCATAAACCTCGACAGTTCAATTGTACCACGGTGGCCATTTTTATCTATGTGTAGGCGAATTGGGTGGAGAACTCTTCTGTTTACGATCACGTCTTTTTTCTTTACTGTCTTTATTTGAGGGAGGTCTATCGATCTCCATGGATCCTGCCCTGGGTCGATTGGGCAGGTCTTTGTTAGAAGGGGATTCCAGTGACTGAGGATGCGAACGAATGATCGTTTTGCATCTTGGGGTGGGAGAAGAAGATGTATCCGAGGAGATGCCTGTACCTGGAACCAAAGGAAGTGGATCTTGGGATTTGTTGGAATGTATGTAAGGGACAGATGGGTGTTGAACTTGATTCATCAATTTCTTTAACTATGGAGGTCAAAATACTTTTCATTTGTTCGAGAATGATTCTTTTGGAGGTACAGAGAGATCTGTTTGCACTCCCACTGTAGTTGTGGAACAAAGTGCAGCAGCATACGTCCAAGATGAAGAGGTGGACAGCAACTTTCGAACGTCAGGTTAAGTAATGTTATAAATCGTTTTCAAATGCTGCACCTCTTTTTCTTTCAACCATTTAGGACAAGAACGAAAGTAGGACCGGTGAGAGCCATTAAAATTGACGCAATGAGGGTCCATTTCACACTCATAGGCAACATGGTCCTTGCCACCACAAAGAAAACGCACACGTCAAGGAACCACGACATGACGTCTTTTAGTGACCGAACTGCTGACACTGGAAACATCGGAGAGGGTTTGGAATATATGGCCATATCCTGCAATTAAGATAACTTGCCCTGATGGTGACAGGTGGACGTGATGATGTAAATGTCAGAATGAGGATATTTGTCGGCATCATAATTCCATCTTTGCGAATGGAGATACGCCTCACTGCAGAAACTCCTTGAGTGGAGAAACCAGCGAGAATCTTTGACTCAGAGATGTTCTTCAAATCCCTCTCAATAATAACTCCTCGTGATGAATTCAAAGTAGCATGAGGTGTAACCTCAATAGATATATTCCCAATTGCCTTTGAATGCAAGAGGAGTTCACTGTGTTGAGATGCGAATGTTTCTACCAATATGTCACTAGATCGAAGCTTCATTACCGACTTTGGAGAGCCAGCAAGTGCTTTTAGTCCCTTCTGAATGAAAAAGGGAGACATTTGCCCTAAGAGTTTGTCTGATAGAGAATGTAAGATAAGAAAATGAGGTACAACAGGTGTTACAGATGTTGAAGATTGCTGCTCAGAATCTTCAAGACGTGGTAGTTTATTTATGGACTGTTATATCACTATTTTATTTAAGTTTTTATTTGGAGGATCCATAATAAAAAAAGGAAATTTCGGTGCCCACTGACTCCACCCAAAATGGAGCCCTACAAGGAAATACACTACAATGTCAAACAAGGAAACTGCAGCAACGCCAAGATTTCGTGAGCACTATACCCAAACACCAGCATCAGATACAATATCCACAACACCTGTTGAGAACATCCAACACTGGTACTTGATTGACCCTTGTCCAAGTGGACCAGCCGATTGACCCAAGGGGAGCCACATCAAGGTCGCTCGTCTAAAGGAATTCAAGGCTAAAGTTGGACCCCTCAACCACCAGGATCCTCTCCTTTCCTTCACGGGTCGCCACGCACGGCAAACACGTGTTTGAATGTTTAGATTCCAGAGGTGGTAAACTGAAAGAATAAAACCTTTCCTGGGAAGTCCCCTCACAACGTACAGGAATCCACACCGAGATGGCTTAGATGGGATGCATATAATAAGGATTCCCGTGAATATTAATAACAATAACTCTGCACATTGATTAAGAATATACAGTATAATAGTAAACTGTACATTTTTAGGACAGTAAGATTACCGTTTCTAAGCTGAAAAACATCATAATGAGTCTGCTGGAATTTTAGCATTATTAAGATCGTATACATGACATTTTACTTATTTTTTCTCTGTTGCATAAGAAATACTTTATCGAATGCCAAAGCTTGTAAAATCTGTCTTCATTAGATTTTTCGTTACACATCAAACTTTTGAAGGTCTTTTCTAGATAAATGTGGTATACAGACGTACTTTATGTTCTTCACGCCCTTATTTAACATAAATTATTCGGCACTTTCGAAAACATATAAATGCACGTGGTTTCGATACAGAACATTAGCGAAGGAAGTGGCTACGTTATTTCCGTCCTAGTTACCTACTGAAGTATTTGTTTGTTTGTTTGTTTCGCGTAAGGCGCGCGACTCGTAATCTGAGGGTCGCGGGTTCGCGCCCGCGTCGCGCTAAACATACTCACCCTCCCAGCCGTGGGGGCGTATAATGTGACGGTCAATCCCACTATTCGTTGGTAAAAGAGTAGCCCAAGAGTTGGCGGTGGGTGGTGATGACTAGCTGCCTTCCCTCTAGTCTTACACTGCTAAATTAGGGACGGCTAGCACAGATAGCCCTCGAGTAGCTTTGTGCGAAATTCCACAAAAACAAACAAACAATTTTATATTTCTAAAATTAAAATTTAAAACTACATTCAATTTTTTTTCTATTTGAACACTGTCCATGAAATAGAAAAGCTCCATGGAAAGCCGCTGTTTTAACCTCGAACAGTTAACAACAGTAAATAAGGCGTCCAATCGTAGACCTCCCTCAAAATTTTAATTTGTTCCATCTTTTGTGTTTAACATCTTTCTTGTAAATACTAAAACGTTTTACCTCCATCACTCTAAAAATGCCCCCCCAATGACACAGCGGATTGTCTACGGATTCACACCGCTAAAAACCAGGTTTCGATACCTCTGGTGGGCAGAACACTGTGTAGCTTTGTGCTTAATTCTAAACAAACAAACACTATAAAAACGCCTGTGAAGCAGGTGAAACTAGTTAGCAGTTTGTGACGATAATTGTATGTGTTGCGCTGCCTTTTGTTTATTGTGCTAGACTACGGAGTTACGATTCTTCTTAGAATTTCGTTACCTCCCTCCCTTCCTCTCCAAAAAATAAATAAAAGCTAATGGTGCCTTGAACTTAGGGACCACGAGTGCGTTACAAGTGTGACAGTCAACTCCCATTATCTAGTCCGACAAAAGTTGTCCAAGAGTTGGCACTGTGTATTCTTGATTTGCTACCTCCCTTTAGTCTGTCATTTCAAAATTAAGGACAGCTATTCGCAGATTGTCCCTTTTTATATCTGTACGCAAAAAAAAAGAGTTTTTATAGAGATACCTGCATATTAAATGCTTGTTCTTTAAATGAGCCAATACAAAACCTTAGGCTTTGGTTTAGTTACGTCAGAGCAATTTTAAGCTTTATGGTCCTTGGTGGTTCCTGGTCATCAGAAGTGGGTTGGAAATCCACAAGTGGTTGGTGTATACAATGTTTGGTGCTGGATTTAGAGACAACTGACTAATAGCTGAATAATACGTCTTAAATGTCTTAAAAATAATGATAGTTAGATAAGGTTTAGCGTAATCTTCGAACGACGGTCCCAACTTGTTTCATATTAAGAAACACATCATTGAATATAGCTTGTTTGCTTTTTACAATGCGTATTTTCGGTTTCCAGTAATTCTTGTTATATCATATACATTTTCGACATTTTCTTCAAGACACTACTGTAGTAAGGAGTATGCAATATTGCTCCCGACAGACTTTTATTTGAAATCAGATTACTTCTAATACGAGGGCTGTTCAAAAAATACGCGGAGTGACGTCATAAAACAAAATGTACTTTATTTACAAGTTACAGGTCTGGGACTCCTTCAAAGTACTCTCCTCCCCAACGCACACACTTATCCCAACGGTGTTTCCACTTGTTGAAACAGTCCTGGTACGCTTCTTTTGTAATGTCCTCCAGCTCCTTCGTCGCATTTGCCTTAATCTCGGGAATCGTCTCAAATCTTCTTTCTTTCAAGGGTCTTTTGAGTTTGGGGAACAAGAAACAATCGCAAGGAGCAAAGTCAGGTGAGTATGGGGGTGGGGAAGAACAATGATCGAGTGTTTGGCCAAAAACTCACGAGTTCTGAGGGCTGAATTTCGCAGCAACGCGGTGCATCTTCAATTTTTCGGTCAAAATCTCGTAACAAGATCCAACTGATATCCTACACTCTTCAGCAAGCTTCCTGACAGTCAGACGTCGATTTGTCCGCACCAGGGTGTTGATTTTGTCGACGTTGGGTCGTCAGTTGACGTGGAAGGACGTCCAGGACGCTCATCATCTTCAATGGACTGTCGACCATCCTTTAAACGTTCATGCCACTTGAAACATGCCGTACGCTTCATAGCAACATCACCGTAAGCCGTGTTAAGCATAGCAAAAGTTTCAGCCGCAGATTTTCCAAGTTTAACACAAAATTTCACAGCAAGTCGTTGCTTTTTCAGGTCATTCATTCTGAAATCCGCCAAACGAAAAAATCGCACTTCACTTATAACCGCGTAGCTAATACACAAATGAAGATATCTGCAATCGGAAAATGGCGTCGTAATCAGCTGATCTGTGCGAACCTAGCGACACCAAGCGGATTCCCCTGGAACCAACTGGAGCCGCGCAATTCAAACAGTCCGCGTATTTTTTGAACAGCCCTCGTACATTTAGTTAGTATTCACTGTCGATGGGTTCTACATATTATTTAATATTGAACAATTTTGTTAGCTAAGGTATACACAATTTATTTCTCAGCGCACTCTCATAATTATAGGTTTCCGTTTTCTTGTACATTCACCTCATGTGCGTTTAAACAGTTTGGAATTACCGTTATTAATTTATAAGTTACTTGTTTTTATTTGTGATGTAGCTAACTTACTTCTAATAAGAAATTCTTAATCAATAGCTGTATGGGTCTTTTGGTTCAGTATGAGGGAAGTTGAGGAGATGGTGTAGAAATAGTTATAATACAAAATTTATTCTAATCATTTTATATTTTCTGAATTTTTAATTTGGAGGGCAGTTTAATATACATATATGCAAGATAAAATATCCAACATATTTCATCTTTGGCGGTTGTATTGTTTCTTAAATTATTAAATCAAAACGGTTACTTTTATGGATTTTTTTTCTCAAATTAAATATACCGATATATCTTAACAAGCTGCTTTTATGGGTTTCATTTGGTGTAAACATAAGACAAAGGTACAAAGTTATTCAACAAAATCCGCTTAAATTTAGCGAAACTTTTTAGCACCCCTACGCAGAAGGTCAAGTGAGTTATCCCTCTAACGTTTTTATTACAACTAAGATTAAAAGTTAACCATTTTTAGTTTTTTGTCATTAGGATCATAAGCAACTGATTTAGAGCACCAAAACTATAAGGTAAAAGCATGTGCAGACACGTAAGTATCGGTTATGCCAAGCAAATTAGATTAGCATTTTCTAGCTCAAGTTTTCAAAAGAATCATACAGGTGGACGGTGATCATTGAATATTCGTTGCCAATTGTTCAACACATTTACTAAATGTTATGAGAATGTTTTAATTTAATCAGTAAATAATGATGCTTGATACGGCTGTAGCGGTTATAAGAAACTGTTGATCTAAATTCCCTGGCGTTACTATTAAGAAGCTAACAACATTGATGACACTAAGCTGAATAGGCAGCGAATGCCTGTTGTAGAAGATAAGAGTAGAAGATGACGTTTCGGACGTCTTCCACCCGAGTTTCTATAACAGCCAATTGCCGTCCATTCAACTTGGTTTTATCATGAATACTCTACTTTAATAAGTTATAAAACGCACACACGAACTATTAACACTGTTTTAGCGAGGAAAACCATCACTATATATTTTGAAGAACCTGGTTGGTTTTGTAAGGTATAGGTGTGTTACGAATAGCACAGCGGTATGTCTACGGACTTACAAGGCTAAAAACCGGGTTTCGATACCCATGGTAGGCAGATCACAGAAAGCTCTTAGTTTAGCTTGGTGCTTAATTCAAAACAATAACAACTGTTACGAATAATAGTGCTGCGATCCCAAGAAGAATGTAGATTACCGTCGAGAGTCACTTTCTTACTTGGTGTGGTTTGTTGGTGTGTATACCGAAATAGGATTTAGTCTAGTCTCTCCCCCCCTTCCCTTTGATGCTCCAAACTGAAGGAAAATGCAGTCTGGCTAACTAATGGATAAATACATGCTGTAAAGTTCTTATCAATGCTATAAATGTAGCTATAAGTTTGGTTGTTAATTTTGATTTTATCCTTATAAGTCACATGCGGAATCCTTTTTTGGTAGCACTATTTTACCCACCTAAAGTGTTTTTTTTATTAGATTACATGTAACTCTAACAATAAGTAACATCTACCTTGTTTATGTTAAAACACAATTATTTCACATAGTGCCATTAGAAAGTTATAGATGTTTGTGAATGTTTACGATAGAAGTGTCAATAATGTATATTTTAAATCATTCTGCAACAAATAATTGATAATCATGTTTTCCTGAAATGGCATCATAGCTACAATATTTTACTTTGATAAGTCAGATTTTAAATAATATTTTGCTAAATCTATAATTTGAACAATAAAATATAACTGTAAAAAAAAAATACATCGCTACATCAGTAGACCATATCGAATAGCAGTAAAACTTAATCCTGTCGCTTAGTGGTGGGAAAATTACGGTTTTAACTAACGCGCTATTCTAAATTAAAAAGAGATTTTAAGCAGCCAATACCAGTCTTTAGGGGAGATCAGAGGAATATTGGTCTGGTTATTTATTACAATTTACGAAGCATATGCACACAGTTAAATCTGAAATAACACAGAAGAAATATTAGTTACATACTACTCACGTTTTGAGCACATGTTATGTATATATATATATATGTATGTATAGAGAAAGTTAATACAGTTATTGACAGGTATGTTCATTGCACCATACAAGCAGTATGTCGTCCCTCTCCATCCAACTAAATATTCTTACCTGAACGTGTCGTCAAGATAAAAGCAATTCAAATGTTTGTCAATTTTTAAAAGAAAAAATTAGGCCCAAAACGTGTTTTCTTCCACAGTTGAGGCTACCTCTTATTCTCCTGCCACTGTATTCACACACGAATGTCCATTACTTCTGTATGACTTAATTAACAGAATTCAGCTCTAAGTTTTGATTTCGACCCATCGACGCTAACAAGTCGTGGGCTGTTTACCTCTGACTACAGCACCAAACCTGCTTTCTTGTCCAAGGTCAGTCACTGTGACAGGTTTAACCGTAAGCAGTACAGGTAATGCAGGGTATTTGAGCGATTTAGACAGGCCTTCACTATGCTGTTCAATTATCATCTTCTTTGCACATGTTTTCCAAACGTCCCTCCTGGCTTAACTAAAATTTCTGGTATAACAAATACTTTTTTTTTTCTGTTTGCGAATCGAGAAAAATGTGTATGTTTTCTTAACACCAAAACCCATGTTAATAACTGTATTTGTCTGTTTTATACCTGAGTTATACTAGGAACAACAACAAAAAATTATTTGTTTCCTAAATACGTTTTTTTTAAAAAGTTGAATCACTGAAACGCATGTGATACATACAACAAAAAGCAACAACAAAACAACGATGCACAAATTAAAAGGGTGCAAGCTATAATGTGGACTTAATTATATTTGTTTGTTTGATTATTTAATTGTCACTAACCACATGTCTGGATTTGCTGTTTTTAACGCAGTCATTTCTTTCGATTTTATTTTTCTTAACTGCTCAAATATTTATTTCTCTCTCTCTTTATATATATATATATAGGGAGAGAAAGGACTGCGTCATACACAGCAAATCCTACCCTCTGAGTAATTATATTAGTTTGTTATTATCAAAAACAAGCCAAAACACAAACAAATTAAAAAATAAAAACGTTGCATCAATTTAAAGAATCCCAGGGTACAAGTTATAATGTGGGATAAAAAATGTACCCTAGGTTTTGGAGGTGACTAAAGTAGGACCCACATTGTGGTGGGGATACATTGTCTATCATTCTTAATCTCCATTCACCAGTCTCATATAAAGAAATAAAATAAAGTAAAGGAATAGCAGTAGAAATTAAAATAATAGATATAGAAATATAAATTATGAGAGCGAGATGTGGGTGCTCAAGCCCAAAACGTCCCACATCTATATCATCCTACATTGACTGCAGACAGTTGTGGGAAAGTGACACTTATCCAAAGTAAAGAAGAAAAAATAACTAAAAAATAAGAATAAGAAATAACAAGGTATTACCATTTGGGGGTAAGTAAGTTAAATAAACTTACCTCTTGAAGTTAACATTCCAGCTTGTAACCTGGGATCTTTTCAATTAGTGTTTCGTCTTTTATTTTTTTAATGTATTTTGTTTCAGCTTACCTTTGGCTATAATAAACTAATATATGCATATATATATATAATCCATTTGTATCATAAATCTATAAAATTAAACACAACTTAGAAGCAGTTTTATTTACCAATTTGTAGCTCACGTGCAGATATATTATATATTTGTAATTTGTTTTAAGGCTTGTAGATGACGTTAGTGTACAGAAATGCTAAGCATTGAAGAAGTAGAGCACTTATTTTCGAAATTTTCAAAACTTTCAATGTGTGTGTGTGTATATATATTAATAATAAGTATTCGAAAAATAAATGTATAAATTATATCTAGTTTTATTGTGTCAAATGTTTTTTAAAGCGTGTATGTCGTATGGTCAAAATGGCTATTTTGTTGAATTTCCTACAAAGCTACCCGAACGCTAGAGAAAAGCAACATAATCGAACACCACTTCTTTTAAAGGTATAGTAAAAATTGTGTGTCACTCTTATAACTCACTCATTGTTCCAAAGTAATGAACATGATTAAAAAAAAAACTGTGACCAATGAAAAGGTGCGTACCATGAACCCTCACAGCTTGAAACATTTGATACTAATTACACTTGTTAAAAATACGCATTAGCCATGCTTGAAAATGTCGTTGACAAATGAACCCTAACGAAACAAGAACATAATAATTCAAGGCCCTTGATAACTTGTTTCATTTCACACGAACCTCCACCAGCCTCTGTTAATCGTAATGCTGTTGTTTTTACTTATTAAAGACTTATAAATAAATGCAACACAGTTATTTACGATTATTATGTTTTGTACTACTGTTGTCACGATTTAACGATTTATTTACGCAACATAGAAAATTACACGAAATGACAAAGGCACTATCTTGTAACTTTTAGTATTAAATTAGTATCACCTCTACATTAAAATGTTGTATACTGACGTATGGTTTAGTTTTTCAATGGCTTTTCCTGAGAATTTTGTTCCTTTTATTTAAGGTTTTCCTCTGGTATTGCTTTTCGTGTAAATTTGACCACTTTCGATACTTGCAACAATTAGAATTTTGTCCTGGTTAGAAAATGAACCCCAATTAATTAATTTTACGCATACATACTGAATGACGTTAACAATCACTGTTTATTTTAATTATCGTAGTCTGAAAGTAAATAACTATACGAATTTGTTTTGCTTTATACCTTAAAGTCTACCGTCTTAACTTCCATTATTCTGGTAAAAATACCAGTGTATTTGACCTGGAAGTTGCTGACTTTAATTGTATAATTTGTACTTTTGTTTATCAAATACGTTACTTAATCTTCACGCTGCTGCACCAAGATACTTGTGCGTTCGTAAACAAGGTATATTTTCTTAGTTTATTTACAACTAAGAGTTTAAAATTTATTCAGCCTTTACTGGTACAAATGAGACGATAGACTCTTTTTTTTTTACATTGTGTATCTTGTGACAAAAACCGTTACGATATGATAAGAGTCGCTCTATTTTAGAGACGGTTTTGACAGAGTAGGTAGAATTAGATTTAGCAAATGGACCGTATTTCTTTGATATCTTGTGATGTTTCCCGCTTTGACAGCGGTAAGTCTACGGATTCACAGCGCTAAAATGAGGGGTTCGATTTCTCTCGGTGAACACAGCAGATAGCCCGATGTGGCTTTGCTATAAGAAAAACACACACACACACGTCTTGTGGTAAGTCCATGTTATGGATCTGATGGATGCCTCAATATAGAGACCAAAGTGTAGTTTACCACAGGACTTTATGTTAAGTGTCAGATTCGTCATTCTCCATACTCTAGTTTTTGTTAACTATTTTTTTTATAAATAGGTTGCATAAGGGGCATTTCCATTAGTTAAAAGTAGTACGAAAGTTCAATGTATTTTCGTTCACAGAAATTGATTACACAATGAGGTTCCCATTTAACGCTAAAAAAAATATTCTAAAAAATCTATTTCTCTGTTTATTTGTCTCCCTACGTATCTACCTTTAAATGTTTGCCATGTTTTTGTTAATTAATATGTCTCTTTAAGGTTTAAGTGCCTATGAAATACCTCAATATAATTCATTTGAAGTTTGAAAGTATGCACGTTCAAATATAGTTTTATTCATGTGGTGTGTGTTTTCTTATATCAAAGCTACATCGGGCTGTCTGCTGAGTCCACCCAAGGGAATCAAACCAATAATTTTAGCGTTGTAAATCCGTAGACTTACCGCTATGTACGTGGTGATACAGCTAGTGTCTTTCGAAATTAAATAAATAATCTTCATATATAGTGAAAGAGATAACAAAGGAAACCTATACTTGAAATTGGTATATTTATTACAACAAATGTATTATATATATTTGTCTTATTTCGTTTATTCTACGTGAGTAATGTATTATAAATAATATAAAAGTAACAAAATGCGAATAAATCTTAATCTATACATTTTATATTTAATAGTTTAAAATATTCTTTTCTGTGATCGAAGCTATGTGTTTAGAGCGCCATCTATTAACAAACTATAGAGTTTGGTAAAAAAGTTGAGTGTATAAAGAGATCTTAGTCGTTACTATGAGATATTAACGATAAAAAGAAAAATAATGAAGACATAGACCAGTTTTGCCGTATATAAGTTTCAGGAGAAATACCTCTTCAAGTAATATGTCACTGACTGAAATCACATTGATTAGTTGTCAGATTTCAGTGGAAAGTAAAAGGTGTCTGAACTTTGTTTGTATTCAGAGGAAGTATATAATGAAATAACTAGACTTCAATTAATAGATTATATTTTAATCTAATCCTGTTTTTATGAAGCTATAAAAACATAAACTAAAGACACGGCAATCTGATGTTGCGGTGTTAGGAGATTGTCAGTTCAAGTGTATATACCCTTGAACAGCGTGTAGAACTTAGTTGAGTTTTAAGATTTTTTAAAAACAGAATTCAAGTGAAATTTACACTATCAAGCAGAATGTACTAGATTCAAACATACGATGAGGTAGCTAGGTTGTAACCTTAGGAAGAGGGGTGGCTTAGTTTCATACTAGAGCATTAGCAAATGAGCTGCTTTGACGTCAGGAAGTTAAAGGTAGGGTAAATTTTTGATATTTTACGATGCATCAGAATGATAACCTAGCAGTTTCATAACATGGGACTTGGTGACTTAAGTGTTCATTCTGAAGAATTAAGAGAGAGGAAAGCTTTGGAAAAAATTAAAATATCTACTCCTTATTTTTAATGTATAGGAGAGATTAATTACAGCTTCTTTTAAAATAAACTAATTATTAAAACCGTGGCGATGAATATTCAAAAGTTTAGAGTACTGTGTTGTTGAAGTGAAATCACTGTCGAAGTACTACAACTGTAGTAAGGTTAGACTTGAATAATAAACCAGATCACGTATGATATATCCACCTTTGGTATCGCGTCCTGTTTGGAACTTTTATTAGTACTAAATTCTTAACAACCGAGATCACGGTAGTGTGAGATGAAACAATGAAGTTCAAACTTTAATTCTGCTGAATTAACACTAAAGGTTTGAGTTAATTCCTTCTCGTTAAATTAAAAAACAACGTTTTCTGAATCTTAGTATTTTCCTGTTTATAAAGCAAGCATCATGTGAGTCTATTGTTCTGAGCAGTAAAACGAACTAGATGCTATAAGTGCTTGAGATATAAGAAACTTGTAAAATTAATAACACTATGTAATAAATATCTAATATTTTCATCTAGAAAATTAGAGATATCCCAATAACTGAAGAAAGTGATGAAAGAATGAAAATATAGTAGTGCAACACTGTCCGCGAAGCGGCGTTGTCAAGATCGATATACCGACAGTCTAACTCAGTGTTGAAAACCTCTAACAAAGATGCGTTTTTTCGGTCAACGCATTTTGCAGTTCGTAAGTCTTTAAGCACGCGCATATATTGAGAGTCTTCTCGATCCTGGTACTGCTTGGCCTTAATCCACTGATATACCCAGGCAATGTTGCAGTCACAGATCCACTGGTTGTCTGAGAGCAACAGATTCTCCAGGTTCCGTATTTTCACCTAGATGACACAGAAAATTAATAACACAACTATTTACAAATTTATTTTGTGCTTCAATTATATAACTTTTATAGTTATCAAATCACACATTGAATGTGTAAAAGTTACATTGTACTTCAATAATATAAGTTTTTAGGGTTACGAAACCACACATAGAATGTGTGAAAGTTATGTTGTACTTAAATCATATAAATTTTAAGAAGGTTATTAAACCATATATTGAATGTGTGAAAGTTATGTTATGTTTCGATCATACAAATTGCATTAGAAGGTAATCAACCGTACATCTAAATGAGTTAAAGCTATCACAAATCAATGTTTGTACAAAGTGTTTTATTTTTCATGGAATGTTCATATGTGGTGTTTGGTATTGTCCAGGGCTGATTTAAACTAGAAAAACTATTTTCCGTAGATACGTATAAGCTTCAACTTTGTTCAAGAATATTTAAAGCCAGAAATCTGTATCAACCATGTATCATACATATGTTTTCTTGTTTGATTAGAGGGTGACTGAGATAAAATGATTTTATGCAATGAATAATCAGGATGTTACAAGTGTGAGTTGCTTTTTACATTTGCAATCTATAAAATATCCTGTTTGAACATGTAAAATGTTAACATTAAAATATATGAGAATCCATATAAAAGAAACATCTGTATCAACCATGTATCATACATATGTTTTCTTGTTTGATTAGAGGGTGACTGAGATAAAATGATTTTATGCAATGAATAATCAGGATGTTACAAGTGTGAGTTGCTTTTTACATTTGCAATCTATAAAATATCCTGTTTGAACATGTAAAATGTTAACATTAAAATATATGAGAATCCATATAAAAGAAACAAACCAAATTTTCTTGCTTATATTCAGCTGAAATCTTTTAAGCGTAATTAAAAGTTAAATATCAGCTCATACTATTAATGGACATTAAATGAAGGACGTGGAAAAATATTGGATTACATTAAAACAACCTACCTCAGAAATGACGTTTCCCACAAACTGGAGTCTGTTGTGTCTGAGATCCAAGCTGATGTTTTTTATATTTCTCATGTCTTGGAAGAGCTTTGAGGATAGATGGGTGATGTTGGTTTTAATTATCTGTAGATTCAGTTGTTCATTTTCTATATGGTGAAATGAATCCTTGCTTACATGATGGAGTTTCTTTCCCTCTATGACAACATGTTTAACCTTTTTCGGTAGTTTCACTGTAAAAACGTCTCTGAACGTGTTCTCTTGAACATGGAGATGTAGTTGTTGTAATACAAAATTATGTTCCAGCATTTTAGCTATCTTAAAACTGCGTATCTGAGGATAAGTGTCTATTTCCAGTGCCTTCAAGACATTCAAAGGCTCGAAAGCTCCAGATTGGAAGTTTTGGACTGGGAGGTTCTGCATGTGAAGAACCTCCAGTTTATTCAGCGACATAAAACTATCATTAGAGATACTAAGAATAGGGTTACCAGAAATGTCGAGTGTTTGGAGTCTGGGAAGTACGTGCCAGGCGTTGTTTGCTGGAAGTGGAAGCAAATTATATGAGATGTCTAAATGCCGAATGTTGGTGAGGTTAGCTAATGAAATAGAATGAATAAATTTCATAGAATTGTGTGAAAGATTTAGGTGAAGAAGATTTGGCAAATCTAGTTGTGGGACAACGTTCAAACCTGTGCCAGCTAGATTTAGTGTTTTCAACGAATTTGCCAAAGGATGGAACATTCTATCATTTATCAACTGGAAGGAGTTATGGGAAAGGTGTAGCTCCAGCTGTGAAGATGAAAACATATATATAGTAAAAATAATATCACTAAATTGTGTATACCAGTATTACCTGAAATATTATTTTGTTTTTAGTAAAAATAATTATTTAAAAAATTGAATATCGTGCCTTAGAAATTAATTTTGCATTTTACGAAATGTATAGCAAAACTTTCAGTAAACAGACTTGTTAAGAATAATTATAATTCACTTTCAGTTACATTATACACTGTTGAGAAAAAATATGCTTTATTTTGATATGTCCCTTTTTATAAAATGTATAACTATCCACAAGTCCTACTTTTGAAATATTAGTCAATAATTATATTGTGAAGTTTCTTCAGATGGTATACATAAAATTATAAACCTTTCCTATGAATTTTAACTTTTAATTATATTATATTTTAGTTTATATATGGTATAAACGGCTGGTATCGATAGAGAAAATTCTATGTAGAGGAGCGAACAACGATTATATCTTAGTTTGCTATGCAAGGAAACTATAAGCAAGATATAATTAACACTAGACTGGAAGTCACGTGGTTTGCGGGAGCGCAAGCGGCTGCCACTTTTATGTGTTGAACTTTCAAAGCCCACCCTGCAATCGAACTTGCAAAGGTAAGATGATCTCAACTCACAAGTTGTAGCCGTTTTCTATCTAAACTAGACGTTTGGATAATATTGTTATTTGGTTTTAGTAGATTTTTAAGCTTGCTTATTTTGTTTTTGAATTTCGCATAAGGAAAGGCAACTAGTTAACACCACTCAGCGCCAGCTCGTGGGCTACTCCTTTACCAATGAATAGTGGGATTAACCGTGATATATAAAGCTCACACGGCTGAAGGGGCGAGCACGTTTGGTGTCATGGGACTTCGAATCCGTGACAATCTGATTTCATGTTGATTAACCTGGTCATGCTAGGTACATTTTTTAAGTCAAGATGATCTGAACCTGATTTTGAATTAGAAATGAGTGAAAACATCATTCACAAAACACGCATATCTGAGCTGTCATATAATGAATACATTGGATTTTAGCTCAGAGAAAATGCTTAGGATTAAAAGTCTGTTCTTTTTATTTGATGTTTATTACGTGCCGCAGAAAAATATAATCTCAAATATTGTTGCCAATGGATAAAAGGTGGCACATCATGTCTGTCTCTGGGGGAAGAGAGGAACGTTTGTTATGTATATGGATCTCGAAATATTCAACGTTCTTAATTGAAGTGAATGTTATAAATAAGAAAATTTACGATATAACTTTAGTAAAATTTATTCGGACTCATTTTATAATTTGTGGCAAAAATTGATACAAATGCTTAAGAAACATACATAGAACACGAGGTCCAAAAGAAGTAACACAAATTATTACACCTTTTTCATCGATGCCACACTTTGTGTACTGTACTAGATTTGCAGACTATAAATTTAGTACTGTTACTCTTTTAATGACCCCCCCTTTCCTTCTTTTTTTCTTACTCAGTTATGACCGAAGAGTAATGTTTACCCCTTCTCTTACTACCTACTAATAGACTTTTTTTTTTTTTTTAACTGAACCCCTTCCCTCCAAATAGTTTCTGCAATGTCTTACAATTGAAGGTTTGAAGTATGGGGAAGACTTTGCTACAACCCTCCAATTTTTATTGTAATTCAACTTATGTACATGGCCAGTTTCTTACTCAAAAGATAAAATAAAGGATTCCTCATGATACTGTAAATGTATCATCTTGGTGAAACCCAGTTTAAGATATTTCACCAACATTATTATTGTAATCAGAACAAAATATTTTCGATAAAATGAGAAAAGTTTTCTCAGTAGAAAAGTAGCTCTCAATATCAACTTGCCATTAAGATCAAAAATCGTTTCTCTGATAGTGGGTTTCCTTTGAATGCTGTCTTAACAGTCAGGTTACTTAAATATACAATATATATATATTTTTATTAATGTGAAATATATACCGGTCTAGTACAAAACATGTGCAGATTAAAGCATGAAAATAGTGTGTATATTTGATCTGATATATTTAATTTGTAATGGATTTACCGTTATACGTTTATTCTAATACCTACGCGTGTTTCAGTTTGAGGCATGTGACATATATTGTTGGATGTGTATTGTACAAATCCTGCCTGTTCTTTAAATTTGTAGAAGACTCTTGAGAGTAAGAATCAACAGTATTTATTTTACAAAAAACACTAATGTGTTTTCGAACGTTGATGAACGTTCTAGAATCTTGCTTTAAACTATATAAACCAATGCACTAAGAGATATTATTATTATTAGTCAGCTACAGTCAGTGTGCTATAAGCCTCAAAAGCTATAATTGGGATTAACGCTTATTAATTGGTACACTAAAAAATTTGACGTGGAACGTTTTTAAATTTCACATATTACGAACCGTTCATCTTCAGAGAGTTGGCTTCGGACGTTAGTATATCAACGAGGATATTAATATTGTGTTCGGTGAAACCTTATGGGTACTTCAAGCTAGTTAGCTGTTAAAAGATGTGTATAAGTGTATCAACAAAGACATAATTTTCTCTCTGTGAATTTCTCTCAATTAACTGAATCTCAAAGATTCAGTTCCAGACCATATATACGACTAAGTCTTGTTCGTAAGTTTGTAAAACTCTTTCATATTAACCTTCATTTGTAATAACTATAAAAATAATCGTTATTTTAAATTATATATTTTTATATTAAAATATACTTGTGTTAAAAAAGAAAGTTGTGAGTATCAATCGTGTTGGCAAATATCATCAATTTAATACATATTAACATTTAATCAACTTTTGAATTAAAATTTCTGATTATTTGAAGTCGTAATACGTAATGTAACAGAGTGGAGACTCATCCAAGACGAATTATGATACGTAATAAACTGATGTTGAGTTAAATATGACAAGTTATGAAATTACCGATTATATAAACATTCAAAACAATGTAAGTTTTATATAGGTCAGTTTTATGGGTATAAATTTAAATAATTAAAAACAAATGAGAAATATCACTTTTTGTTACCATTTCATCAGTTTGGCGTTATCTAATTTGTATACCGTAATTTACGTCGAATATTTTCTGTAAATACCTGTGTGTTTCACTCTATACTATGAATATATACCTAACTTTTCGTGACCAGTACATTTTCCCATCATGGACACTTCAATACAGTGTTTGATGGTTCTTTTATCAACCTGTATAATTTTACAATTGTGAAATAATTTTAATCTACCAGCATTTATAGTAACAAATTAAAATATTAAATATAAATCCAATTTTTCCACAATACCTAATTATTTTCTTCAGAAAATGGCCATGTGGGTCATGTACGCCACAAAGTAATTTCACAGATCTCACAAACATGATTAAGTAACGAAATACGAAGGAAATAGGCCTGACTTTTACAATTGAGTACTATACACTACAGTGGGGCTCGGCATGGCCAAGCGTGTTAAGGCGTTCGACTCGTAATCCGAGGGTTGCGGGTTCGAATCCCGGTCGCACCAACATGCCCGCCCTTTCAGCCATGGGGGCGTTATAATGTGACAGTCATCCCACTATTCGTTGATAAAAAAGTAGCCGAAGAGTTGGCGGTGGGTGGTGATAACTAGCAGCCTTCATTCTAGTTTTACACTGCTAAATTAGGGACGGCTAGCGCAGATAGCCCTCGAGTATCTTTGCGCGAAATTTAAAGAAACAAACAAACACTACAGTGGATTCGTTTTAAGTACAATGCAGGAATACATTTATTCACAGCATAATTAACAATTATCATAATTAAATGTACAATTCATAAATATATGTGCCAGCTAAATTCTGCTATTTCATGTGAGTATCATTTCTGCGGTACTTTGTTTGTTGTAAATATGTCAATACACAACCGACAATGTGCTCAAAATTTATACAATTAAACGTAACAGAATAGAAGAGTACATATATACTATAATAAAACGAGACTTACTCTGTTGTAAGCACTCTTCTACATTAATCTTTTATTTTTGTTGGGCAAACTACACAAAATATTTTGGGTCACTTGCACTGCATACTGGTTATTTACCATAATGACACTAACAAGTCAACGATTTTGGACTAGAGGGGACCACCTACAAAAATTTAACCTCTCACCTAATTTTAAGAAGGAGTGTATTGAAAGTGTTAAGGTTATTTTTGAATATTTTACCAGATAAGCCATGACGTCACTGATCACGTTAGACTTGTCTTAAACCATACAGATTAACCCAAATTTCTTCTCTCATACATCAAGCGAAACGAGGTATTTAATAAACCTCTACCTGTTAAGGTAGAGTGTCAACTCAATGGCAGCGTCAAAAGTGAGTGTACACAGTACTTGTATCTGTAGACAGTCTGTTATAGCAACGTCTCTGTGTAGTTTGACTAGCCAGCAGGCGACATTAGAATGTCGTAAATGATTATTTCAATTTATATGAGTACTTAATATTGTTAGCATTTCAAATAAACAACTGTGAATTTGTCTTATCGACATTTTTACTGTGAAACCACATGTAAACATTCATGCCAGTTTCATGCCGCCACCATGACAACGGAGGCGATTCCCACTACAGTTTAATTATTACACAGTAAAAATATCTTTTCCTCACTTGTGAAATGTAACACCTCCGCCTTTAACTCTTGGTTACGATATGTGTAACAGTTAATAGCATAGCACCGAATTCTCTTCCAGTAGCACGTTCTACGAGCGACAATCACTTTCTGCTATTTTAACATTGTCTGCGAATTCAAATTCAACACAAAGCAATGGCGATCGCATGCGCACAATTGTCCCGCAATGATAAAGAGTTGTGGCTGGCTAGTCTAGTGTTATTTATATCTATGTAAATAAGTATAGCACGATAACGCTAAGCTACATCTTTTGTGTTCGACATCTGTTAATTTACACTGATGTTTTAGTATAAACTACGAGCTTAGCACTTTAGACTACATTAATGGTTAGTGTTAATTCATTTTTTTTAATCTAATGTTAAAGGTTAACATCTCTATTTTTTCCCGAGGTATTGAAATTAATAATTTTATAACTAAAATTATACTCAATTTTGAGTAACTGCAATTGAATATTTTAATATTTCGGTTTTGTGTGTTCGAAATTTAATTATATATTGCTCAAATCCACCATAGGTTAGTTGTAGTGTTGATTTTTTTCCATTTTAACTCTTATCGATAATTTAAACTATTGAAATTTATTACAAATTAATATGAACGACAGATATATATAAATATTTGAGACTTCACGGATTATTTAAGACACTTACAAGTTTATTAAGAGGAGCCAGAGTTTCTTCCGCCAGTTCTTTGAGAAGGTTTCGGGAAAGGTCTAAAAACAGAAGATTCCTGAGGAGTTTCACATCGTTAGTGTTTAAAAATCTTATGTTATTCACGGAGAGATCTAAGTATTGGAGAGTTTGATTGACTGGAAGAAGCCCATTGTCGGGAAAATTTGACAATTTGTTGTTGGCCAGTTTTAGAATTTCTACTTGTGTACCTTTCAGAAGATCATCAGGAAGATTTCGCAGAATATTGTTGGAGAGATCTAAGACTCGGAGCTTCACGGTTTCTTCCAACATATCAGACGGCATATCCATGATTTTGTTGTTGGACAGGTCTAGGATTTGAAGATTCGACATTTCTTGGAAAGCTCCAGTTTGAACCAAGCCAATATTATTATAATTAAGTCTTATAACAACAAGATGGTGTGTAACAGAAAACATGGATGACGTTATGTTAAACAAATTATTGTTGTTTAAAAATAGATGAGTGAGGGAATTTCTTACAGAGTCAAAGTATTCTGGCTGAATGTCGGTTATGTTATTGTGACTAAAGTCTAGAACTTTTATGTTAGCAAATGACCCTAAAGTCTCATTATTAGGTACTAGCTCTTCTAGGTCATTGTAACTGATATTGACTTTCAAAGTAGATAGAGTACCAATCTGATCAAAACTGTCCAGTTGTATGTTTTTAAGTTTGTTGTGAGATAAGTCCAAAATCTGCATACTTGGTAAATTTTGGAAAGATTCTGTCTGAATATGAGATATCCTGTTTCCTTCAAGTCTTAAATGGGCTAATGAGTTCAAATTTGCAAATCCACGTCTCTTAATCGTGCTGATTAGATTGTCGTGTAGTTTTAGTGTCTGTAGAGTTTTCAGACCTTCGAAAGCGTGTGTTTTAACCTCAGCAATTTGATTAAATGCGAGATCAATTCGTACAATTTTAGGTAGATCTTGGTTCTTGAACAGACCGGATTTGATTTGGGCAATCTTATTAAAGTTTAAGTTGATTTTTTCCAGTTCATACATGTCTCTAAATGTTTCAGTGGATAGCGAAGTGATGTAATTGTTGCTTAGTTTGATCTCTTGTAGGCTGTGAAGAGCATGAAACAAAGTAGGTGGTAATTTTGGAATAGCTAGAGCTTGATGAAGGTCCAAAATTTCTAAAGAGTGACTAAAGGGATCAAACATTTTAGCTTCCACGTATTTAAGATTATTGTGAGATAGGTTGATTTCTTTAAGACTAGGTGTGGAAGAAAACGCCCCTTGTTCAATGAACTCAATTGAATTAAAAGCGAGATTAAGTTTTTCAAGACCTGGACCTATCATTTTAAGATCGTTTTCTGAGAGAGTGTTGGTTTTTAGACTCTTGACTTGTAGTAACCTTAAGTGTTGTAGATCCCCGATGTCTGTAGTTGAAACATGGGCCATATCTCTGCCAGTTAAGTCTAGCTGTTGAAGTGTAAAACGCATTTTGTGAAACACATTTTGCGGAATAGTGGAGATTTTGTTTTCTCTTAATGACAGAGATCGCAAGACTTCCAGTTTTTCTAATGCTAGCTGAGGGAAGTTTGACAGGTTATTGAATCCTAAATCAAGAACCTGAAGATGTTTTTCTAGTCCTGAGAAAGCATTTGGTGAAATATAATAAGCTTTACAGTTCCGTAAATATATTTCTCTTAGCTTAACATCCTTGAATGCTTCGCTGTTAACTGTTTCGATGGGGTTAATGTTTAAGAACGTTTTATTTAAAACCTCAAAATTTTTGAAGGATGATGGCTGAAGTGTTATAATTTCGTTGTCTTCTAAGTGAATTTCATCTAAAGAGAGTTTTTCTGTAAAAGCAGGGTTAAATATTGAATATATTTTGTTACTGTTGAGGCTGACAATCTCTAAAGCTTTTAACCTTTTGAGAGCGAGGTAGGGAATTTCAGAAAGGATATTGTTTTCCAGGTTAATATACCTAAGACGAGGCAGATCAGTTTGAAAACTTGATTCATGTAGTATAGAAATACTGTTACTACTAAGGTCTAATACCTCCAAATGAGTCAATCCTTTAAAAATACCTGATTGTAATTTAGAAATAGAGTTTTTACTGAGTCGTAAAATTTTCAAAGTATTTTCCAAACTATCAAAATCTCCTAGAATTATATTCGTAAGCTGGTTGTCTGAGAGATCCAGAGATCTCAGCTTCTGCATATGTCTGATAGCCTTTCTGGGTACAATCATTAATCTATTGTGACTTAAGTCTAGCTCCCAAAGTGTTCTCTCCAGACCTGCTAAAGCATTGGCAGAGAGACTAGTGATAAGGTTCTCACTTACTTTAAGTTTCCACATGCCGGTACCTTGCAGACTGAAATCTGTAAGTGATCGTAGTCCATTGTTCATGACACTTAGGTGAAAAATTGTAGATTGGTTCAGATTGGTCGGTAGAGTGGTCATGGGGACACCGTGACAGCTGACGAGCCCCAAGCTTGGTCCTGATTTGGAACATGTACACAAAGGGTTGAAATGACATGGAGGATACTGGAGTTGAGTTTCAGAACCTAAAACTGTTACGACTAAAGCCGTTAATATAACCACAATCCTCACCAAGAACATCTGAAGAAAGAAAGAAAATGGGCACTTTATATTATCGCCTATGAAATACTTATTTGTCCTTTATTCATTATTTCTGTCTCCTCTACTTATTATAAAATCAGAATGAGGGTATTGTACAGAGGTGAAAACTAGGAATTTGACTGTATGTCTATTATATGAGCTTATTGTATTTTAATCCATGTAATAATACTTCAGTACCAAGTTAAATATCTTTTAAGAGAACATATGTGTTCTTAGAATGTACCCTTATTTGCTGTAAACACAAAACGTTTTAAATTTTTGAAGTGAAAGGTTTGAAACAGAACGTGTGAAATCTGTAACTGTCCAAATTAAACCTACCTCCCTTGAAACCAGTGAAGCAGATATTGGTCAGTCTCAAGTCCTCGGATAGATAGTGACCACAAAGCACTGTTAGTCTCCCTTGATAAGCGACAGAATTAATGGAAGCTCTGCTTTTTATTGGATTAAAACAGGCACATGATTTGTAAAAAAAAGCTTACAATGTGGGATGTAGTATTTAACTTAGCTTAAAGGCTGTGAAAACCTTTTAAATCAAATGTGAAACCTTTCTGGTGCTGTCAGTGTATATGATGCCACGTTTTTACGAGATATATTAAATCTGAAGCCAAACTAATACTGAAAGTAGCCTAATAGAAAACGTAACTTACCACAGAGATGTAGCAGTATGGTCGTTTACCTTACTTGTGATTATGCTCTCAAAAACACATTATTTAATACGTTTTAATTTAAAATATTTCATTTGTTATCTACACATGATGACTTTAGATGTATAGAGATTCTTAAATGGTAAATGTGATTGTCAGAAATAGGTATGTTCAGTATAACATTATAGATATTTATCTTTTGACAACACCAGCTACACACTACACATCATGTCAACCCTAGCTATCTAGAACTTGTAAGAGGAGTGATTGATTGGCAATCATATGGTTTAATGTTGAACACAACTATGAAAGAAAAAGAAAATTTCTGTTTAATTTTAAAACAGGCATATTTGTTGACAAGGTGAAAAGATAAGCGCCATATAGACGTTTTATTAAAACTTAACGCTGCATTTGAAACATATGTGTACATATATCCGATTATTAAACTTATAGAAGTGCACGTATGTAGTGAATATAGAGTCAATAACGATATTTAAAACGACCTGTATAAATGTGCAACATACAGATGGGATTATGTTGCCTATATGCTTAACGGAATAATAAAAGTGTGTTACACCAGTTTTTGGAAGTGGCACTAAAGGTAGCATCATATAATCTCTTCAATACTACGATAATTCATTTTCAATTAATGTTTTTATATTGATTATGGGAATGTATGCTACAGCATGTAACATCTCTTTTAATCGCAATAACCTTATTCAGTTAAAGTGGTTAGGACACTCAACACCTATTCTGAGGGTCGCTGGTTCGAATCCCCATCGCACCAAACATGTTTGCCCTTTCAGCCGTTGAGGCGTTATAAAGTTACAGTCAACCCCATTATTCGTTGTTAAAAGAATAACCGAAGAGTTGGCGGTGGGTGGTGATGACTAGCTGCCTTTCCTCTAGTTTTACACTGCTAAATTAGGGACAACAAGCGCAGATAGCCCTCGCGTAGCTTTGTGTGAAATTAAAAACAAAACAAACAAAAAGTCTTTTAGTTCTTAATGTTTCAGAAAAAAAGTTTAAGGTTTAGTGACATTATCAAGTCACTGAAATTATCAAAAAGTGTTACGAAAGTTTTCCAGATATTTCTGCTGTGTTATAAATATATAGCATTGGTATTAAATGAAGATAGAATATAGTTAAAATACATGCGATCTGATTCATTGACATTTTCTGAAAAACGTATTATGCTAAACTCTTCAGCTAGATGACCATAAAACTAGTTTATCTGTATACGATTGTCGTATAAGAAGACATTAGCAAAGGTTTCACTTGGATGCAACGAAAGTACTATTAACTAAAATCAGGTTTTAGCTGTTTTCCAGCTGTTACGTTCTGTTTTTCTATATACTGTATATGTTTGGGTGTGTGTGTGTGTTTAAGTACTATGAATATTTGTTGAAGCTGCTCGATAAACATACAGTTCGATAAAAGTACGTCTACAATTACAGTAACAATAACTTTCTTATATAAACTTAGTGTTATAAATAGTGCTTTAAATGTGAGTTCAAGGATTCATTGTTCGAGGTCACTTGCCGCAAAAGCACGCTCCACACTTTGAGGCCGTAGTTGTGTTATAAGAATGACTGTCAAATCCTACAATTGTGTCAAATAAGAGTATCCCAATAGTTGGCAATGGATGTTGTTGAATGGTTTCCTTTCTTTTGGTTGGTTGTTTTAGAGCAAAGCCACTTTGGGATATTTGTCATGTCTACCGCGGGAAACCTAACCTCAATTTGTAGTGTTGTAAAATTATCAATGTTCTAGTCTACTAACTTAAAACTAGGAACGATTATACATATATAACTCTTTAAATAAGTTTGTGGGAAAATTCTAAAACAAACAATACCTGAAATTGTTTGTAAATCAATAAATTTAATGTTTTTGTTTGGATTTCGAAACGATATGTTTGTGTATAATTTGTCATAATGTTTTTGTTTTTTTAGTTCTAGAATGTTGTATTAAATTTATGATATACTTATACACTTTCAACATACAGGCAAAAGCTACAGCTTGATCAAAATCCTATTTTCAACTGAATATATTATCTATTGCGTAAAGGTTACTGTGACTATCAGTGCCGACTCCTGGATTTTGAAAGTGGAGAGGTAAAGAAGAAGCAGGCAGATGTGCTTTGGTTGAGAAGGGCCTTTTTTAAAGGACAAGAACGCTGGATAGGTTTTTTCAGAACACATTAATAGTGAACTGATTGTTATATAAGATACTGGGTGTAGTAAAAACTAGAACTTTGCCATCGTTATGATGGTATAACAGCATTGCAAGTCCACAGACATACCACAGTGCCACTGGGGGACAAAACGGATTCTTTTAATTTGTATGTTTGTAGTTAATCACAAAGCTACACAATGAACTATCTGTACTCTCCCACAACAGGTATCAAAACTCGGTTTCTAGCATTTTGGTGTGTGTGAAAGCTAGTTAATCTAGATGGTGTGTGTGTGTTTTTCTTATAGCAAAGTCACATCGGGCTATCTGCTGAGTCCACCGAGGGTAATCGAACCCCTGATTTTAGCGTTGTTAATCCGTAGAATTACCGCTGTATCAACGGAGGATAATCCAGATAGGAAACGTTTAGCAAACTATTGACGCCAGGTGGAGTATCTAAAACACTTGATTATACTTTTATGGATCTTGTTACTACATTACGTATTACGATTTCAAATAAACGGAAACTGGAATTTGAATTTAGAAGTTAATTCAATGTTAATATGTATCAAATTTATAATAGTTGCTGACAAGATTGATACACACAATTTTCTTTCGTAACACAAACAAATTTTAATATACAAATAACAATGTAATATGTATTAACGGTTATCACAAATAATGGTTTATAGACAATAGTTTTACAAACTTACAAAGAATACCGAGTCTTATATCTGGTCTGGAAATGAGTCTTTTATTGATGGTTCAGGCAGAGCGAATTAATCGTATGTTGATACACAGGTATACTATTTTAGACGGGATAGCTAGCAAGCTGATTCACAGACACACATCAGTTTTTCACCGCCGAGTATATTTCATGTCCTCATAGGAATACTAACGTCCGAAGTTAATTCATTGAAATTAAACGGTTTGTAATGTTCGAAATCTATAAACGTTCCTGGGCAAATATCTGTAGTTTCCCGATTAATAATAGTTGATCACAATAATAGATTCTGAGGTTTATAGTGTACCGAATATAGCGGCCCATCAATATTATTATAACTGTCTCTCTGCGAGATTCTCGTAAATTCACTTGGCTAGTGCTTTCGTAAAACAAATATTGTTGATTCTTACACTTAATAATCTTCTACAAATTTAGAGAACAGGTAGCACTTGCAAAATATATATTTAACAATATACGTTAACGCATTAAACTGAAACAAACATCGACATTAAAATATAGATACATCAAATATTGTCTATCGTGTTTGGAGATAAAAATTACGCTGGGTTCAACTCTAATGGAACGTAACGCAAACCAGAATACAACATACATGATTAAAAAATGATTAATGAGAAATAAGTGTATGGAATTTTTGGATAGATAGATACGTACTATATGGAGCCATGACTGGAATTTTCGAGGACATCCTCAGTTCTGCTAGAATGGAATGTTAATATGAGAACAGTTAATTACAGAAACAGTTTTAACTAACACAAGTAAAATATAGGATTAATATGAAGCCCGATGTCACTTATCACTGAGTTCTACCGATTTTGGGGAATTTCTCCTATCATAAATAACCATGGTACTATGTCAAGGGAAAATAGAAAGCATAAGATACGGCTTCATGTAGCAATAGGGCCAGGAGGTTAGAGCGCTTAACTCCTAATCTGAGGGTCTTGGGTTTGAATCCATGTGACATCAAACATGCTCGCCCTTTCAACCGTGGGGCGTTATATGTGACAGTTATTCACACTATTCCTTGGTAAAAGAGTAGCCTAAAAGTTAGTGGTTGGTGATGATGAAAACAACACTTCATCAACATTAACAAAATACCTTCATAAACCTTTGAAAACATTATACATACACCTAGACCAATAAAAACAGTCAAAAACAAACACAAAATAATAAATTCAACGAAACAATAAACTATAAAATCTAATACTTTCGCGGCCGGGCATAACCAGGTGGGCTAAGGCGTTCGACTCGTAATTTGAGGGTCGCGGGTTTGAATCCCCGTTGCACCAAACATGCTCGCCCTTTCAGCCGTGGGGGCGTTAAAATGTAACGGCCAATCCCACTGGGCGTTGGTGAAAGAGTAGCCCAAAAGTTGGCGGTTGGTGGTGATAACTAGGTACCTTCTTTCTAGTCTTACACTGCTACATTAGGGACAGCGAGCGCGGGTAGTCTAATTCTGCGTGAAATTCAAAACAGACAAACAAAAATAAAAACAACCTACACACATTTTTGAACAGTGCAAGTAAAATAACCACAACAAAAGCATAGAAAACACACACATAGAAAGATGGTAAACAAACATAAAGAATCGTAACATCAAAGAAGCCCTACTTATAAAAAAACTCAAACCAAATTTGAATCAATGGAACACCTTCATACATTATAACTAGAAACTAACATTTTCTGTATTGCCCCACACAATCTCTTACCCATTTATAAGGAAAGAGCGAAGCAACCTTTCAGTTCTAAACTCTCTTTGTTAACCTGAAGATTACCTGAGAATATGAAAACGATCTTTTGTATTTTATTTTAATTGAATTTTATTACCCGTGCCAGCCGTCTTTAGAGTCCAATTTTATTTCAGATGAGTTTCTTGTCACCAAGACAAGAAGTATTTATGTTTCCTTTGATGCAGATTTTGTTGTTGGTTGTCTACTGTAGGTTCTCACGTAAGAAAGAGACATTTATACTTAATTACTAGCTAGAAAGCCATGTAAATTACAGTAATTTTGGGACTTCACATTTGCCTAGTTAGATCTTTGTTTGTGTTTTAAAATACATATTTGAACGCTACATGAATTATTTGTTGGACAATTAATACAGCAGAAAAAAAGTGTTATCGAAATAATATAAAGTGTTATTAAAAAACAAAAACTTCTGACATTCAATTCGGAGGTTCTAGACATTAGTCAAATAAAATATAAAAACTGTCGTATTAAAGTATGGAATGACGTGGAAACTAAAAAGGTTCATGACATTAAATTGTGATGAATATGAATTTGTTTGTTGTTTTCCACCATTGAACTACACAGTATTTGATATGCTCTCTACCAACTGTGGATAACTATATTATATAAAATCATGTTTTCTTGTGTTACAGTGTTAAGAGTCATCCAGCAAATGATAAACACATCAAAAATGGAGGAGAGTTTAACAAAGTACGAAGCGCTATATTTTATATCCAACGTTCTATGTATCAACAACATTGAAGAAGAATTGGCGTTAAACCGCCTGAAAGCCTTGGATCATCTCGTTCGTGGTTTTCATGAAACAATTCCTTTTCAAAATATATCTTTGATGTCACTGGAGCCATGCGACCGCCATTTACCAACTTGGGCTGAAATAAAAGAAACTATGATGCTCAAACAAGGTGGCCTTTGTTACGTTCTCAGTGTTTTCATGATATAGCTGCTTGAAGCTCTTGAATTTGATGCATATCACGTCATGTGTTCAGCGGCAGGTTACATAAACAATCATATAGCTACAATCGTCCAAGATGCAACTTCTAACGGCAGTAAACATCTTGTTGATCTCATGGACTATCCAATATCCAAAGCCATTCCTCTGAATTTTGAAGATGAATCTCCAGTTTATTGGAGATTGGTACACATCAACATCCAAAGAGCAATAGCTTCCAAAAAACACGAGATCGAAGACATTATACAAGAAACTAACTCCTACGTTATAATATTAAGAAAAACTTTAATATACAACAACAATAGATTTAAGATACCAAACTATATAACCATAAGGAAAGACAGAATAAACAAAAATGATGAAAATAGAGTCATAATGATGCTCTACAAAACAAACCTATCAGTCACATAAATCGGTATGAGCAGTAACAAAGAATATGTTACAGTGGATATTCTGCTAATAAATAAAACAAAAGTGACAATAGCAGGAATATACTGCTCACCAAATAAACAACTAGACCTAACTTTACTCAACAATATCTCTTCCTTGCCCACAACCAAAACTCTGTAGTCATTGGAGACCTAAACAGTAAAAATGCTAACTTTGGATGCAACAATACAAACAATAATGAAAGAAGTCTACTACAGTTTATAGACGATAATAATATAACCCTACTGAATGATAACACCCTCACACATACAGTGTATCCCACTAACATTAGTAACATACTAGATTTGTGCCTCAGTACATATAATATAAGTCAGAAACTAATAAAATTTCAGGTCGGAAAAGATGTTGATAGGATCACCTACCAATATCTTGCATCTTCGATCTCGCCCCCCCCATAAAAATACAACCTATAGAAAAGAAAAGTTTGATTACAATAAAACAAATTGGCAAGACTATCAAAAGGAATTAAACGATCAATTACCTAATAACGTTTTAGAAGGAGTAAAAAACCATATTGAATTGGATTACTACTGTCAAACAATAATGAAGTACCTTCTAAAACGACAAATAAAGCAATACCGGAACAAAACCATAAAACAACAAATAACACATGGAAACCAAATACCTAAATAATAACACTAATTCAAGAAACGAAAACAATTAAGAAGACAATTCATGATAATAAGAGGCATAGAAACCAAAGCACAAATACACAATAAAAGAAATCACGTTAGAACACAAATAAAACTAGTAAAACAAGATAAATGGGACAACGTTTGTACAAAATTAAACGATAAAACCGATCCAAGAAAATTCTGGACACACCTCAGACGACTCACCAATGACAATTCAGCCACAAAAAATATCCTATCCTTGAGTACAATATAATAACTTACACAAATAAAGAAAAGGTCGAAGCTTTCGAACACCAACTACAGAATACATTTAAAGCACATAGTGATCCTGATATGAATGCTTATTTTTGCAACAAAGTCACAAACTATATACTAAACAAAAGAAATCCATTTTATCCAGATTTCCTAATAAGTATATCTAAGAAAAATACAAGACACAAAACAAATTACGAAGACACAATGCTAACAAAAGCAATATCTATACACGAACTCCATGAAGCAATAAAAAACACAAAAACAAAGCTTCGAATGCAGACGAGATTTCCGAAATTGTTTGATCACCTAAATAACTTTTCAACTTATCACTAATCTCTGGATACATACCAGTTTCTTGGAAGCATGCTAATATATTAATGTTCCATAAGGAAGGAAAGCCGGCCAATAAACCTAATAGCTACCGACCAGTAATCCTGACCAGCTGAGTAAGCAAAATTTTAGAACGCATAATTAGCAATAGTCTCTCCACATACTTGGAAATAACTTCTAAATTTCCTGAAGAACAAAATTGTATCAGAAAATTTACATAAACAACCGACCACTTAGTCAGACTAACTGAAGAAATAATAGATAGCTTTAACAAAAAACAATGCACTGTCGCCTGCTTTCTTGACATCGAGAAAGTATTTAACGCTGTATGGTACACTGGTATACGGTTCCGTATGCATGAAATGTGACTACCACGTGGAATTATTCGCTGACTATCTAACCTTTTGGAACAGAGAAAATCTAGAATAAATTTAGAGGGAACCTTTTCTGAGTGCCTTACTCCAGAAGTCGGCGTCCGTCACGGAGAGGTGGTTAGCCCTATACTCTTCATCATGTATGTGAACAATATGCCAATGAAGGATCCTAATCATGGATTATTCTCACGGTTCGCTGATGATGTGGCAGTCTGGAAAAGTGCTGCAACACCAGCAATAGCAGCCTCAATCATACAGCCATAATTAAATAGAATAAGTGAATACTGCCGAAAATACAGAATAGAAATAAATACAGCAAAAACACAATTAGTCGTATTTACCAAACTGAAAAAACACAAAAAAGTACAGCCGGAAATATATAGAAATGGAACACAACTTCAAAATGCCACATCAACAAAATTTCTAGGGCTACCTTATGACTTAAAATTAACATGAATTAACCACTTAAGTAAAATTAAAAGTAAAGTCTGGCAAAGAACCAACTATGCTAGGAGTCTAACTGGCAAGAACAATGGAGCATCAACAGACAACATATTAAAAGTTTACAAAACATTCATTAGACCAGTAATTGACTATGCAGCTCCAGCTTGGATTACTGTTAGCGACAAAATAATCAAAACCAAGCTGCAAACAATACAAATCACTTCTCACAACAGCAAACAGAGTTCTCAGAACCACGCGATCAAAATTCATACACAAATATTTAAACATACCAAGTACAGTAGATAGACCCCTACATAGTACAATAACGTATTTTGATAAACATTAAATGAAAAATGAATTATTATTTGAACTAGACAGGTACCGCATACATGTTGAAGATAGTCCTAAATATCTCTCCCCAATCAATATATACTTTAAACATAAAAAATAATAAAATAAATAAAACTATAATAATAATAATATGTAATTAAATATATATGTATAAAAGAGAGTAAAAAATAAGTAAAAAGAAGCCACCATCAGACTAGCCTTCCTACTGATAGGGCAAATAATATCTATAAATGTACGAAACTGGTACATGGACATTGCCCTGAAAAGAGTCAGAGGAAAATCAGGCCACACTGATTCTAAAGCAGTAGCCGTAACATCCTACACTGCATGATTATGCAAGTAAGAGAAGGAGAAAGAGGTCAAAGCGCTCTTGACCCTCCAGGGTACATATGATGACCCAAATCTCGAGAGAGAGAGAGAATATTAAATAATTGCACTTAGAGTTCTCAATTGAAAGACTGCTTAATGTTCTGAGAAAATATGTTGTAATGTGTATATACCCTCAATACTTTAGTAACAATGTAGTGATCGGGTGTCCATTGTCGTTTTGTTTAATACCTTTTAAAATCACCTTAGACTATTAACTTATCAGTTACTAACCTTTTGTCAGTAGTTAATTTATATCCTACGTTTCGGCTGCTAACCTGCTGTAGTCTCCTCTGAATTATGAGGAAAACTGTATCACTTACCTTGGACAAAATAGCTGATAAACAAAAATAGAGAATATAAAAGTAACAAAACACGACACTGTATAAAACTTGTTCAACATGTATCAATTTATTCTTCTTATATTTATTCCAGTCACAATTCTATCGACCAATGCGGACTTGATATAATCAAGTGATAATTGCGATCGATTTGCAATGTGAAGTTTGGGGGTTCGAATCCCCATCCGACCAACACCCTCACGTTGTAAAGTGTAATTTTAAAGATTATTATATTTATAACATTTGCCAATAGATTAATACACATAATTTTCTTTCTTAGCACAAATATACTTTAATATAAAAACAACAGTATAATTTATAATAACGGTTATTACAAATAATAATGGCCCGGCATGGCCAAGCGCGTTAAGGCGTGCGACTCGTAATCTGAAGGTCGCGGGTTCGCATCCCCGTCGCGCCAAATATGCTCGCGCTTTCAGCCGTTGGGGCGTTATAATGTGACGGTAAATCCCACTATTCGTTGGTAAAAGAGTAGCCCAAAAGTTGGCGGTGGGTGGTGATGACTAGCTACCTTCCTTCTAGTCTTACACTGCTAAATTAGGGACGGCTAGCACAGATAGCGCTCGAGTACCGTTGTGCGAAATTCAAAAAAAAATAAAAAACAAATACAAATAATGATTTGTACGCAAGCATATTACAAACACTGTTCAGTCTTCTATCTGGTCTGGAGCTGAATATTTAATAGACGGCCGAGGTCCACGACGAGAGAATTAATTCTGAGTTCATACTGTTACATCATATTTAAGCTAACAAACCTTCTATTCTTAGCGAACCTCACGCTTAGTTTTTTTTCCAAACGATGATATATCGTAGAAATATCAACGTCGGAAGTTAATTCACTGACTTTGAACAGTTAATAATATTCGGAATCTATACATTTCTTGTTAAATATCTGTAGATTTCCGATTAATAAGTGTTTGTCATCATTATAGTTTCAAAGTTTATAGTATAGTGGCTGTATCGACAAGCATTATATGTTGTGTACATTTAGATTCACTGAAAGTATAATAAATATTCTTAATCACAAATATTTCGTGTGTAAAATATTTTCACTTAAAGACACACATTTGAAAAAACCTGTAATAGAGTTTTAACCTTTAAATGCATTAACAACTTTTAGTTTAACGGTGTTCACTACCAGTCTTTTTTTCTTGTCTATTTGTTCAAAATCTGGGGTTTCTGATAAAGATAGCTCTCGTGTATCGTTACGAGAATATCCGAAATATACCAACCCAAATCAAGTCGTAAAATGATCTGTTAATTGACAATTCTATGCCAATCTATTATAGCTGTAAGGCAGATGTTCTTGAAGAACATGAAGAGTCTAGATCTTTTTACTGCCTATAATTGTTATAATAATGATCTCTGTCCTTGGACTGATACAAACTGTTAGCCCAGTATGCAAGATATATTGCACAATGAAGTTCTTCACTCTGTTCTTCTAATAACAACAACAAAGATAAGTAATTTCCTGTTAGCCGAAACAGATGCCAGGGTATAATATAATCTATGAAGATATTTTCTTAAAATACTTTTATATATTTATTCAGTTTATTTATTATATTTGAAATGTTTAACCTTAATGTACGAAGGTTGGGATGGGATGTCAAAATCTCACGTTACAACCATTTTAGATTTAACTTCGGAGGTTCAGAAGTTAAACAAATAGATTTATTCTCAAATTATAGTTACGTACTTGGCATCAAATTGTACTTTATAGCTCAAATTTTAATATTATGTGTTTTTTTTCACATGATATTTCTTTGCACTGAACTGTCCTTTTTTTCAACTATCATCATTGATTAACTACATTATTCATCTATTAAAATATCTATGAATTTATTACTACTACACAAAATCCCCTCTCATCTCTTCATGCTTTTGAAATCATTTATTTACTCACACATGCTTGTAAACGGTATATTATAGCCAATAGTGAGACCATATCTTTAGTTATGTGATTAAGACGACTGTGGTTTATCTATCTAGAGTCTAGACGCACCATTTCTGAAGCAGATTTTCTTCTGAGTTTTACGTATTTGGTTCTCACGTCAGAAATAAACATTTGTGCTTAAATATAAGTTAGTTAGAAATCCAAGTAAATTTGATTTCTAAACTTTTCATTTTATTATTTGGATCACTGTTTGTATTTAAAAACACATATATCAGTGCTACATGAATTTGTTGGACAATTAATATAGTCTAAAAAAGTAGTGTTATCGAAATATTTACTTCAGTACAAATATGTCTGTAAGGTCAAAAAGTATTAGTAAATGGTATATTTTTGTTTTTTGAATAGTTGTATACTTACATATATATTGTAAAAGTAAATATAAATGTAAAAAATTAAACGTTTATTAGGTTCCATCAGAAAATTCAAATAGTAATTTTGCTAAAATAATAATGTATAAAGTTTTACAAAAAACAAAAACTTCTGACATTCACTTAGGAGATTCTGGAAATAATTCAAATAAGGAATAAAAACTGTATCATAAAGGTATGGAATCACGTGGAAACTAAAAAGGCTCATGACTTTAAATTGTGATTTGTTGTTTTTTACCTTCGAGGTACAGAGTATTTTACATGCTCTCTGTCTGCCCGGTGTGGAGAATTTTATGCTGTAAAATTATGTCTTCTTGTATTTCAGTGTTAAGAGTCATACAGCAAATGATAAAAGTATCGGAAATGGAAGAGAGTTCAAGAAAAGACGAAGAGCTATATTTTCTATCCGACGTTCTCAGTATTAAAAATATTGAAGAAAATTTGGCGATAAGCGGTCTGAAAGCTTTGGATCATCTCGTTCGTGGTTTTCATGAAACAATTCCTTTTCAAAATATATCTTTGATGTCACTGGAGCCATGCGACCGCCATTTACCAACTTGGGCTGAAATAAAAGAAACTATGATGCTCAAACAAGGTGGCCTTTGTTACGTTCTCAGTGTTTTCATGATATAGCTGCTTGAAGCTCTTGAATTTGATGCATATCACGTCATGTGTTCAGCGGCAGGTTACATAAACAATCATATAGCTACAGTCGTCCAAGACGCAACTTCTAACGGCAGTAAACATCTTGTTGACCTCATTGGCTACCGAATATTCAAAGCCATTCCTCTAGATTTTGCAGATGAATCTCCAGTTTATTGCATGCCTTTTCTGATTTTTAAATACATTCGACAAAAGCAAAGTATTGTTTGGGCTCACCAAAACCGAGATGATTTAGAAATGATTGATATTTCTAACACTGACCAACATCTGCACAATTCACGTATTTGGCGTCGCTTTAGTATCATTGACCTCGAACCGAGGGAATTTGCATTTTTTTAAAATGACATAACAGTATGTTATACCGAGCCAGATGTAAAATCGCCACTACTAAGCTCATTGCGCATTATTGCATTTCCTATACTTGAGCTTTGCGGTGTGAAATTTGGGGTTGAAGTAGTAGGGAAAGATAATCATGAAATACAATGTAAGCAATTTGCCTCGAATAAGAAATTAATATCGTTAATCAGAAAGAATTTTCCACAGTTCCCTGACGCTATGATTATTGCTGTAGTTCAAAGATTCGTGATCGTCTTTAAGAAGAAAAATCTTGTAAGCCCCTACAAAGATCTCAGCAAACTTAGAAATGCTTAATTCTAAATAATTCTAGTTTCTGTTATTTTTATTAAAGAATCAGAAAAAGGTATATAAAAATCAAACTATTTTCTATCTTCATGTCCAGCACAACAATCTTGTAAAAATGACTATCTTTATATTTGCTTGTACAGCTAATGTTAATTTCCAGTTTATCTGTAATATTAACGTATTGTAATTCACTTTTAACATTTTAAAACCACTTTGAATAGTTGGAAGAAAATTATAAAATGAAAATTTGCAAAGGCAACTGTTAAAATTCTAGTGATTTAACTTTTATGTATACTTAAACGGAAGTATTATGCTTGAAAGGTACAAATGCTCTCAACAAATAATTCATAATAATTTAATAAATAACTATAATTATATATTTCGGTATTCGGTAATGAAGCACAAATTCGATTAAAATTTGCAAAGAACATCTGTAAACATTTGTTAGTTGAGTATTTGATGGGTTTTCACCGCAACTTTTGTTAAATACGTGCAGATAAATATTTTCTTATAACAATAAGATTGGTTTGAAAGTGTGGTATTTTAACCCCAAAATAAGTTCTGTTTTAACGAAAGTGATACAAATAAAAGTAGAAATGTATTAGAAACAGAAAAATGATTTAACTGTATATTTGAATCCAATAGTCCCTAGAGTCCGTAGAGTACAGGTAGACCATTGTGTAGCTTTTTGCTTAATTCCAAAGCAATAATGCTATTTTAATTCTTGGATGAGACTTGAAGATTTTGTCTTCTACTTTGCTAAAATCAAGTTACCTTTCCAACTGAGAAGCCGCTTTCAAAAATATATTTAGTCTATTTCACATATTATCCACCAGTAAAGTGTTCAACACAGAGTATTTGAATAAGATGATTTGCTAAGACTTTCCACATCTAGAGCAAATTTAGTTAAAGCTTATTTATTTTTCCCTCCTATAAACCTAAACTTTTTTGTAAACACTATATGTTACCTTCACAAAAGGCTCGAAAAGACAATGAATTGTAAATAATAGCTCTTAGAGCTCTCAACTGGAAGCCTGCTTAATATTCTGTAAAAGAATCATTTTAAATGTGTAGCTTAATGTTCATCATTTCATCTATTGATACTGAAAATGTATCAAACTGTAGCTGAAACACCTTCTATAGTACCTTACCATAGTATTGTGCTACTTTTCTTTCTTCATTTAGGTGATGCTGAAATTGGACTACTATTTTCTGTAACACGATGAAGTAGTGACGTAATTTGGAAAGTTATGCAATTAAATATGGCCAAAAGTAGCAGTAAGAGATAGATGGGTTGTCGTTTTCGATGTGGCATGTTAATAACGCTTGAGTTTGGCAAAGAGGAAGTGTAAGTGATTTTGTACTTAAATTTGCAAGTCAGTTGCTCTCTTTTTCTTTAATATCATTTTAATGTTCTGTTTCTTTCTGTATGTTTTTTTTACCTAATTTTGATTTCTTAGGGAGCACGTGTCACGAATTTAATTTTATATTTACCAATGTAACCTCATTTTTCACACCATAATTCCTATGGTGTCCATTTATTGATGATGAAACCATTTTAACTCTGAACTATAAATTTTATCGTTTATACGTTCTTTCATATAACTAAAGATAGAGGTAAGCTTAGCTTCACAAGTAACACTAAACAGTTACTTAATTTTAACCTTTACAGTATCATTCCTTTTTTGAAACACAAATTTATATTCACAAAACTGAGCTAGAAACTGATCAGTACTTGCTGAATAATTAAATAAACAAGCAACTATAGTCTAACTAGCATTTCTTATTTCTCAAATCGTTTCCTAAACATTCAATAACATTTTAGTCATCAATTAAAATACACTCTTCTCACACGAGGCAAAATCTCAAACGTCAAATTAAAAAGAAGCATATCGTACAAAAGTACCAGAAAAGAAATAAAAAGTAATATTACTTACAGATCAATAGTATTTTCTCGCTAGTTTCAAAGATCTCACCATTATCAGTTACAATATTTACAATGAGTGAGCTTTTATCGAATAATCAAACTTAACATTTGAAAAAAGTGGCTTTAAAGATAATCTTTTGCTTACTGTTGTCATAAATAATCCAAGTATTTTCCTGTATTTTTTGGTTATAGACTATTGAAGTGAACCGATAAAAATTAAAACAAATATATGACACAAACTTTTCGCTCCTTTTCATATGTATATAATTTTCTAAGAAAAAGCTTGGAGCTTAGAGCAAGTATTCATCCAGTCTTCTGGAATGTGTCAACACACTCTGATTTGTTTATGCTTTACTTAGCGATAATATATGGTATTGTCTTTTATCTTCCAAATCGCATTTTACTGACATACAGGGGTAAATTGCGTGGTTTATTTTCCCACAGTGGAGGTAGTGAATTTGTGTACTTCACGACTGTTCCACTCATGAAAAGAAGCGTGAAAATAACGACATGATATTTCAAAGATATTTCGAGAGTTGTGGGCTAAAACAGCCAATCAGTACGAATTGTGAACATAAAAAATAATTAATATTTTTTGCTCTTGTCTTAAAATAATAGTTTTTAAAAAGAGTTTTAAAAATATTTTCCATAAATAATTAATAAGAAATTAGAACTATTATAAGAATGTGTTGTTAAAGACAAAGAAATTATGTTTTTTCTTTTTTCAGTTTGACATCTTCAACATGTGGGGCCCGGCCTGAACAGGTGGTTAAGGCACTCTACTTGTAATCTGAAAGTCACGAGTTCGAATTTCCGTCACACCAAAGATGCTCGTCCTGTCAGCCGTAGGGGGGTTATAATGTGACGGTCAGTTTTACTATTCGTTGGTAAAAGAGTAGCCCAAGAGTTGGTGGAGGTTGGTGATAACTAGCTGCCTTCTCTCTGGTCTTACACTGCTAAATTAGAGACGGCTAATACAGATAGCCCTCATGTAGTTTTGCGCAAATTTCTAAGCAAACCAAACCAAACAGAAATAGTATTATATTCTCACGGCTGGGTATGTGAACATGTTCTATGGTGGAATGCGCACATTTTTGAACAGAGCAAATTTAATAAGCATAACAGAAGCATGGAAAACACAAACATAGTAAGAAGGAAAACAAATACAAACAACCGTAACATCAAAGTCCTACTTATACAAGAACTCAAACCAAAATTGAACCAATACAAAGGAACACGTTATATTAACTAATAACGTAACATTTACTGCATCGTCCGTACAACCTTGTAACCATTTATAAGTCAAGAACTCAGCAATGCTCAGTTGCAAACTCTCTTTTTAACCTGAAAATGACTTGAGATGATCAAAACGTTGTTCTTTGCTTTATTCTATTTGAGATTTTAGTATCCATACCAGCCGTCCTTAGAATCCAATTTTATTTCAGATGGGTTTCTTGTCATCATGAAAAGAAGTATTTATGATATGTTTGCTTTGATGATTAAATTAGTTTATTGTTATTCCAACAGATGTTTATAGAGGCAATAAAGTAACTGTATTTCCAAAATGTTATAACAGGTGGTTTCCAATACAACGAGGAATTCCACGAACAAACAGATGGTCTAGCCATGGGATCACCTTTCTCTCCAATCCTAAAAGACATTTTCATGGAAGACTTTGAAAGAAAAGCCCTTTCATCCACACCTATAAAACCAAGTTTC